>NW_026940861.1:0-12525 GCF_032062105.1 Saccostrea cuccullata
AATTTTCTATTCAAAACTTCGATCCCCTATTGATTATTGAAGCACCTATATATAGCAAGATATTCTATGCAGTCACTGCTCCAGATCAATAGACAAATGAAAGTTTTAAATTTTACCACTGTTCAACTTATCTTATAATATTGCTATCAACTAAATATTTTGCACATTAATTTGCATAATTTTTTTCTTGATAACATTTCATGAATTGCTTCTTTCCTTCCACAGTTACCGGGTATTCGTCTTAATGTCTGAAAATATTTCAAAACAATTAACTCCATTAATTCACAATACATAAATGCAACTTCATTTAGTGAAAAGAGGATGGCAATCAACACAAATATGCCTTTGATTCTGCTTTGTGACATATTTAATTCCCTTTATTCTGAACAGTCATAACACAATTATCTACAGTGCTCAGTTTACCTTTAAATCTTGTCAGGTGATCTGGAAACACCTGGTGTCACATGACAACAGAGAACCAGGAAGTATAAACACCAAAACAAAAGTACAGAATGGATGAACTGCTTACTGAACAGCAGCGGAATAATGTATAATACAGGATAAAGGGCTAGGTAAAAATTGTTTTTTACGATTGAATATTAAGATTATACCCGTACGAAACAGTCCGGGCGGCTTAGACACGGCTCAGGCACGGATTCCGTCTCCTGAAACCCGTGCTTTAGCATTCCGTGCTCCTATGTAAAGCATGCACTGGCGGATTTAAGGGGGGGCGTGGGGGGGGCACGCCCCCCCTAAAATTTTCAAAGTATGATGTGACTGATATTTATAATGCCACATTTTGGTACAAAACCAACCAAACCACTGTTATTCTGCCTGGTTTTACTCTTAAAATACACAAAAATCCAGGAGCTTCCGGGGGCTGCGCCCCCTGGTCCCCCCATTCAAAGTATGATATAAATGGTATTAAACACGGAGTACTTTGGTACATCACTAACCAATACCACTATTAGTAAGTACTAAGTAGGTAAATCGTTTATTATGGTGGCATGTGTTACAATGCAATGAGAACTGAGAAACATTCAATACAATATTATCATTCAAACATCTGAACCTATATGCCACTTTATAAAAAAAATTGAAAAATATGCATTAATTATAGTGCCTGGTTTTACTCTAAAATACACGAAAACCCAAGAGCTTCGCCCTGGACCCACTGGGGGCCTTAAGGCGGCCCCCAGACCCCTTGCCCCAACAAAGTTATCCATGCCCCCCCTAACCACAAATCCTGTATCCGCCCCTGCCATGTATGGAAAGCCGTGCCTAAAAGTGGTCAAGGCACGGACACGGCACGGGATATTGGCCGAATTATTTAAATGAGATCACACGGTTTTACAAAACCCGTGTCAGAAAGCCGTGCTTGTTTCCATATATGGACTCACAGATTCTGTAAACCCGTGTCTGAAACCCGTGTCCTTTTCCATATATGGAGACATGGCTTTTTTGAAACCCGTGTCAAAAAATCCGTGCCTTATACCATATAAGGAGTCACGGGATCTGTGCATTCGTCTAGATCTAGGTCATGGCCTTTAGAGAATGTCCTGATGTAACTGTGAATGCCAAAATAGTGACTGAAACCAAACTAACTTCACATTGCTTTACATTTATGCTTAGTTTTAGAATTTCAATATCTTATATGAATGTGTACATTTGTTAAAGATTAACTTTATCAGTTACAATTCATGCAAGTTTTTAATTAAGATTTTAATAATAATGTACAATATTCAATTCAATTGTAATTTAATTTAGTAGCTATACTTAGGTTGCACAATACAATTTGAGAAAGAATTTAGCATAAATAAAACTTTCACTCTATAGCACAGTCAGTGATGTCACATTAGTGAAAGTCCAACTAAAGTCATTTAAATAAGCCTAAACTATTTCATCATGTTCATTGTCAACATTGCAATACAGGAATATCATGAAAATTGAAAAATTGACTAATTTATTTTAGATTACACTTACTGCATTTGGTTTAAAAGTGAAGAAATTATCCCAGACTGACATAAATACAATTCCAACTGACATCTATTGGTTAAATATCCTTTAAATAAAGCAAAAAGGCACACTGACTTAGCTCATGACCAAGATCCCTCCAATTTAATATTCAAATAAAGGAAGTTATGATTGAGCATGCTCAGAAAAAAGCCGTGAGATATAAATAAATAGTCTGAAGCAAAACCCGCCTCAGTTAAAAACCGTCTCCCTGGGACGCGGAATCCGTGTCTCGACACGGATTTCTGTGAGTAAGGATTCCTCACTTTCAGACACGGAAGCCGTGTCCGTGTCTTGGACATGCAGAACCCGTGCCGCTTTTTAAAAACCCGTACGGATTCCGTGTCTTAGCCGTGCCCAAGCCGTGCCTATTCCGCCTCGAACTTTCGTACGGGATTACTTTTATTTCAAAATGGATTATACAATCTAGAAAGGCAATTCAAGTTTTAAGATATCTTGTAGGACTGGAACTTGGGGGACATTTTGGTAGCTAGAGCAATACCCTCTTACTGTAAATAAAAGATGATAAAAAATTTTGTAGACATGTCTAGAAATACAGAATTTCACAATGTATCTCACCCTGTTCGAATGGATGATATTATGAATAAATTGAATTAAAACTACAAGATTAATTAATTCATCAATTTGGTCTCAGAAGGTTATAATATACATACATTTGCACATTAAAGCAATGATTGCGCCCATGACAAAAGGGCCTTATGGCATTTTCGATAAAACAGAGAAATAACGTCATAAAGACGTGACGTTGCAGACTGACGATAAACTTCGACGCAGATTTTTTCACCACGTGTTTTGACGTTTGACGCAACCAGACTTTTTATCGCTGCTTCCAAGATGTGGAATTTATTTTCATGTATAAATTAATTTAATCAATATCTGAATCTCCTAATACACCGCCAGTAATAGGTATAAATAAAAAAAACATTTAAAACTGGTTTCTTAACTTCTTAACAAACATATATCTATAAAATGAATACGTCTCAAATACATGTACCAATAGTTTTCCTACATGCATTTATAGATCGAAGCTGTCGATAAGGTGTTTTTCTTATACGATAACAAACCTGTATACTCTAGATAAATAAATTTTATATACATATTTATACCAGTTTTAGGATACATGTTAGACAGGGGTATATTATTAAAATATTGCAAAGGAAAATTGTCTTCCTGTTTTTGAGATCCGCTCCATCATTCTCAATATGCATCGCCATGTACATCGCGATCGCGTCGATCACATGCAAACATTGATCCATCGATGCATACTGCTTAAACTTTTGTTAAATTGTTTGTACGAGGGTTGTCCCAGAAAAACGCGAACTTTTCTAATATTTTAAATACTATTCATCCAAAACTAATAATTTTTGGCATGGTGTTGGGAAATCATCTTTTAGATGTTCTGACAAAATATTATAGGCATGTGATGTCATATGCATATAAAAACGGCATTTAAATGATGTTAAATATCGATGGTCGGCGCATGATAATTTTTTGACTTTTACAAATAGCATTGTGATTGAAGTTTTCGTTGTTATCAGGCTATATGGCAAATTAATATCAAAATTTTTACAATCATAAATTCTCTATGATTTGGTGTACTTATGTTTAAAATTTTATTTATATGGCATCATTAATGACAAATATATGACGATATATAGCAAAGCGCTTTGAATTAGACATTATGAAAAATGGTGACGTTAAGCTGTGATGCGGAGCACCAAATTATCAAGCAATACCATATTTAGCGGGATATGTCTCCAGCATGTAGAAAAAAATGTTAACAATTAATGACACAACACAAACAAAATATAGGGAACAGGTTTATATCTAGTAGAAGAGGTCAAGTTTAGGTTGACTTGACTGGTTTCCTGATAGAAGAGAATAGACATGTGCACATAAATAAAGACTAACTGAAAAGACAAGAGTGGGACGTCATAGGCCTACGTGAAGACCGCTGTTAAATAATTCGATCAGGTGGGTTTATGGTCGGGATTATAAAATTGTCTGTTGAGAGAATTACCACCACCACCCCCCCCCCCCCCAATCTTTTAGTAGCACTAGTATTTGGGCATTTGGTAATTAAAAATAATGAAACACATTGCTGAATGTGTGCTAAAAATGAATATTTATAGAGGCGCACTTTTCGTAAAAAAATTCGTTAACACTACGAGATACGTTTTGACGTCGTCAGTGTTGCGCCGACAGCTAATTCGATATATTCCTTTACATTATAGTGACGAGGAGAATTTTATTTATAAAGATATTTCTTTGAAATTTGTAGGCATTATTTAAAAAATGCTGATCATGATGCATCCCAATTTTTAACTTTATAGTCCAAGTAAAACAAAAGAGATTAAAAATGTTCGCGTTTTTCTGGGACAACCATCGTATTAATGTTGAAACTAAAGATACATCTTCTACATTTTACAAATTTAGCAAAAATGTGTAAAGGCGACAGTAAAGATGTTTGTATTTTCTATAAACAAGATATAGGAGAGATAACTCTGATGTCAACAATCGATGAAACAGGGGTACCAGAGAGGGACTTCCATTCGCATGAATTTGCTCCCGAATTATAAAAGAGATCTTTTATAACCAAATAAAAACACTTTTAATTGTCAGCATAATTATGATTTTTTAAATAGAAAATATTGTTGTACTTTGGGAACAAGGTCCCGTTAATGTAGAAATGGAAAAACAAAGAAAAAAAAGGAAAACTGTAGTATTGAACAAACGTACTTTCAAAATGTTTTTTTTTTTTTTCAAAACTCTCATCCATAGATTTTTTTTTTAAATGAAATAATTTAATAAAATTCCATTTTTTTAAAAATAGTATATACGTATATAGTATCTGCCGTTTCATGAATCATGATTAAATAAATTAAACTATATAAATGTTGTTTTGTCTTACTTATTTTCTTGTTACACTAACATGACTAAGACAATTCAATTTAGAGATACCGGTATCAAAACAAGCAAAAACATCCAAATGAAAAAAATGTTCTAAATGTTCTAACTTAAATAGAGCTGGTCAAGTAAATCTGATGGGGGGGGGGGGGGAGGAGAGGATGGAGGGTATAGACAAAAATATTTATATTGAATCTATTTATCTTATATTGAGAAATGTGAAACTCTATTGAAAAAGATGAGTTTTTCAAAACAAACAAAATACATGTGATAAAATACAGTAAAATGAAAGAAAAAATCTTTCTTGCTATCTAAACTACATGTAAGGCGATTTATTTTCAAGACCTCCAAAATTAATATACATGTTACTCTTTGGTACTTACGTGTAGTTTTTTTATACAGAGTTCAAATGTTTTAAGCATTATCTGCAAATTAATCCCTGAAGCCATGAAAGACTTTGTCTTTCACAAAATCTCGATCAGCATTGAATGTTTTTTAACAGATCAATTATCATGCTAAAAACCTATTTGATCACTGGACTTATAATCTCATTGCAGTTATAAGTGTGGAGTATATTATTTAACCTGCCATCAAATTATGGATAAATATCATTATACATGTATAGGCACATATTATTATTTTATGTGTTTTGATTGACAAAAAAAAAATCCCGATAAGTTCAGGGTCGGGTTTTATTTCTTCATGTAAATGCTGACATAGAATAAAATTCAATGCTGAAAACAAGGCCGTAACTAGGCTCAAATTTTTAGTGAGGCAAGGGTCCTGGGCATTCCTAGTCCCAGACGGCACAAGGATAGTACCTGATTGCCAGTGGTGGGGGGGGGAGCATGAAACCTGAGATAATAATATTGCATTTACATTGCTGATTTTTTTACTCGACCATTTATCAGCCCCCCTCCCCCAATAGGAAATCTTTCAATACATCACAGATATACAATTTTAATTGCAAGTAGTTAAAATCTATTCAGCTGAAAACGTTCCAAAGCTTGTGTTCATACACATTGTCAGAACCCACGGGTTTTCTCTCGGTTATACTGCATTTTACAGTTAAATGCATTGTAACGAAGAGAATACCTGTGGATTCCGACTAAGAGTGCAAAGATAAACTGTTTGACAGTATACCCAATTTATTTTTCCATGGTTTGGTTCACGATACATGAAACTGATATCTTGGTTCAGTTCAATGGGTCGGTAATTATCTGAATCATCCGTTTTGGTTCCTTGTTTACAATTTCAAAATGGCTTCCGCACGAAACATAGGTCAATGAAACTTCAGAAACAGCAGTTAAACTTGTTTCCAGCCTCATATAAAACAAGTTGAAGGATGTTATTACTTTCCTAGTGTTAGTGTAATGAATATTTGATAAAACTTTTTAGTTTAAAGTATATGATGACAAATGTCTGACTTTTTAACCCAATTGTAGCGGTTTTAAATATGTTATCTTAGTTATTTCATATAAATTGATGTCAGTTATTTTCACACGTTGTATATCTTTATCTTTATCTCTAACAGCTTAATGTGTATCTTAATTACCCCACATGTTTGTGTTATGTACCACCTGCTGATTGCCATATTAATTTATGTAATTGATACATTGACTCCTAATCTTAGGGATTCAAAATATGAGCTCCTTATTGTTAGGAGCGGATCTATAGTATAAATACCGCGCTGAAACTGCATTAGAGACATTCATATATTCGAACTCATTATAAGCATTGCCATTCTTGGATTATTAACTTCGCTCATGTTGCTATATTCTTGGACATTATTTGGATTTATTACTTGGATTTATTTTGTGTTTGATATTTGTGATTGTGTATATATTTGTGAGATGTGTGAATAAACTGTAGAATAGATGAACTTGAGTCTCATTTCAAGATTTGAGGAGAGTTAACGCTACCGAAATAGAGAAATTATAGACTGAGGACAAAATGTAAATACGACCGCTCGGTCGGCGCTACAACTGGTGGCAGCGGTGGGATTCATTCCTTCATATGATATGTGATTTTTGTGATTTTAAAATTCTTAAAATTGTGATCTGTGTGTCCGATAATGAAAATTGTGAAAATATGAGTTCACCACTGAAACTGGCTTACATTTACGATTACGACGAATGTGGGAATTTAGTCTTGGTGCGTGTGGAAAATTATAATTTGCGTCAGGAATGTCCAAATTGTTACAACATGTTCATCAAAAGTGAAAATTGCCACAAACTGTTAAAAGATGGGAGAATTGTGAGCCAATTCTATAAGTGTCCAGCGTGTGGATGTAGGATTAAAACGCCAACTGCGGGAAATTAACTATTCCGAAAATCTGGATTATTTTATATTATACGTACTATTTGTGCACTGTGCTCTGTTATTAAAAATGTTCCAAGAACGGACTGATTATTCCCCGGTAGATATGGAAATAACTTCAGGAATACCTAACACTCCAAGAATCGGAGAAACTGTTTCTCGAGAGGATCACAGTGCTGTACGCAGAAATTTGATGAATTCTTTTTGTGATGTGAACGCTATTGGGACACCCTTACAAGCAAGTACTCCTCGCTATGAATCTGCGGTAGTGAAACAAAATACTGAAAATGAACAGACTTTCATGTACAAGTTTATTTCCTGGATTTTTGTGTTTATTTCTTGTGGTGCTGCTGTATTTGCGTTATACCAACATTTCCCTGGATACATGTTATTGTGCCTAACCAAGGAATTTCTAATGTGTGGAGCTCTCGTTATTCTGTGTGTATTACTTCTTACAATCATTGTGAAGGATAAATTAAATCAACGCTCAGGACATATGCAGCGATACTCTTCCCCTCAGCAGGAAAGTGCTACGTCTCAACCATATGACAAATCTATTTTAGTAGACTCGCCGGTGTACAATGGTAACAGAACAGCTCAGCAAATTCCCGTAAAACGTACATATAGCGGAGATGGAACAGACATATGGACCGAGTTTATTCGCTATTTTGAAAATATTAGTGAACTTAATGCATGGGACACAGATAGGAAAAGGAGAGTATTTCTTACAGTTTTGCGGGGACAAGCGGAAACTTTTGTCTACGGATTGCCAGAATCTGTGCACAACGACTGGACCCAAATTAAGGAAGCTATGGATGGTAGATTTGGACACAAAGCGATGAAAGAAAGTTACATGACGGAGGCTAAGTTGCGTAAGAAGAGAAATGCTGAATCTTACCGAGATTTTGGACAGGCTATTCATGATTTATATCGCCGAGCTTATCCAGATAACCGAGATTACGTACAAGAAGGAAGCATCAAGACCTTTTTAGACAACTGCAGTGAAAACGAGGATTTCCGTTTAGCTGTAAAAAGAACTCGTCCCAGAACGCTAGATGATGCAGTAACGTCAGCCATGCAGGAGGAGTGCATCAGATTGACAGAAAATAAGAAGAGGGATGTTAGGTATCTGAGACCGCCTGTATATCATATTCCAAGTGGGACACGAAATCCAGGTGATGTCAGAACATTGAACAATCAAAGCAACAGATCATACCAGAATTACGATAGAGCGAACCAGGGAACAGCCACTGTAAATGAAGACCAAGCCAAGAGAAAATGTTATCAGTGCAATTCCCCATACCACGTTATACGGGATTGTCCTCAGAGAAATACTGGAAATAAAGTCAACTTGAAGTTAAACGGGAGAGGACCGAGGCAGTAGGCCGTGCGTCGGTCGGAGTGCGCAAGAGGCCTAGTACAGATATCAAAGAGTGTAACGTTTCAACTGGAAATGAATTAGGCGACAAATCTGCATCAATTGTAGAAAATCCTTTTTGTAAACCAGTACTTAAAGAAACGGAAACAAACACTGCAGAGCACGATGAATTTACCACAAGGCGGACTAGTTCCGGAGGAAGTGAGCATGTCATACAGGGAACTCGAGGCATGAAAATTCTAGGATTGGTCGAAGGAACGCCTTTGGAATTTCAAATTGACACAGGTGCTATAAACACATTTATAACAGAAGATACATATTACAGTATCTTGCCAGAAAATAGACCTGTACTGGAGCGCGCACACAAGAAGTTTCATTCAGCGGATGGCGGAGATTTAGATGTTCTTGGTACAGCCATAATGCTACTCTCATTTGGTGATTTAGACATACATTTCCGAGTATTTGTGGGAAAAGTGAAATGCAATTTACTTGGACAAGATTTCATGGAAGAATTCAGGTGTATATGGAACTATGAGACTACCTCGTTAGTGCTCAGCTGTTTGCCTGGGAAGAGGAGTGCTAAGTCAAACAAGAGTTCCAGGGTGATGTCTGTGGAAGATTGTGACATTCCAGCAGGACATGAAGCTATAATGAAAGGAAGACTGGCCAGCAAAGATGTTTACGGCGAAGGAATAATAGTGCCGTTAAAGAAGTTTATACACGAACATGGGATAGTTGTGGCCCATGCTTTAATATCAGTGAATAGTAGTGAAACTGATGTGTTAGTGTGCGTGTTTAACCCGAGTGAAAATGCCCGTACGAAACAGTCCGGGCGGCTTGGACACGGCTCAGACACGGATTCCGTCTCCAGAAACCCGTGCTTTAGCATTCCGTGCTCCTATGTAAAGTATTATGGAAAGCCCTGCCTAAAAGTGGTCGAGGCACGGACACGGCACAGGATATTGGCCGAAATATTTAAATGAGATGGCACGGTTTTACAAAACCCGTGTCAGAAAGGCGTGCTTGTTTCCATATATGGACTCACGGATTCTGTAAACCCGTGTCTGAAACCCGTGTCCCTTTCCATATATGGAGACACGGTTTCTGGAAACCCGTGTCAAAAAAGCCGTGCCGTATATACCATATAAGGAGTCACAGGATCTGTGCATTTGTTTAGATCTAGGTCATGACTTGAAGAGAATCTCCTAATGTAAATGTGGATGCCAAAATGGTGACTGAAACCAAACTAACTTCACATTGCTTTACATTAATGCTTTAAAAGATTTAGAATTTCAAAAGTTAAAAATCTTATATGAATCAGTGTTTACTTTCTGTTAAAGATTAACTTTATCAGTCACAATCCATGCTAGTTTTTAATTCAGATTTTAATGATAATTTACAATATTCAATTGTAATTTAAGCTAGTACATATGTAGCTTAATAAGTTTGCACAATCTGAGAAAGAATTCAGTTTAATAAATAAAACTTACACTAGCACAGTGATGTCACATATACTATAAAGGATTATAAGTGAAAGTCCAACTAAAGTGATTCAAATAAACCTAAACTATTTCATCATGTTCACTGTCAACATCACAATACAGGAAGATCATGAAAATTGAAAAATTGACTTATTTATTGTAGATTACACTTACTGCATTTAGTTCAAATGTGAAGAAATTATCCCAGACTGACATAAATACAATTCCGACTGACATCTATTAGTTAAATATCCATTAGATAAAGCAAAAAGACACATTGACTTAGCTCATGACCATGAATCCCTCCAATTTAATATTCAAATAAAGGAAGTTATGATTGAGCATGCTCAGTAAAAAGCCGTTAGATATAAATAAATAGTTTGAAGCAAACCCGCCCGAGTTAAAAACCGTCTCCCTGGGACACGGATTCCGTGCCTTTACACGGGTTTCTGTGAGTGAGGATTCCTCACTTTCAGACACGGAAGCCGTGTCCGTGTCTTGGACATGCAGAACCCGTGCGTCTTTTTAAAAACCCGTGCGGATTCCGTGTCTTAGCCGTGCCCAAGCCGTGCCTATTCCGCCTCAAACTTTCGTACGGGTGATGTATTGGTGAAGAAGAATACTAACTTAGCCCTGTTTTCACCTGTATTGCGGACAGGTACTTCAATTCCGGAAAATGTGTATAGTGTAAATACCACAGAAGTTTCCGAGGAAATACCGGATCATTTGTGTAAGCTGTATAAAGATGGGTGCAAATTCTTGTCACCTGAGCAGTCATAGAGATTCCGACAGTTTCTACTAGAGCATCAGACTGCGTTTTCTGATCCTAATAAACCAATGGAAAGGGTAAGATTAAGCGAGCACTCAATTAAACTCAAGGACGAAACACCGTTTAAAGAACCACCGAGGAAAGTTCCAATTTTTAAGAGGGAAATATTGGATAAAGAAATTGAGAGTCTTCTAGAGAATGGGCTTATAGAAAAATCAAATAGTCCCTGGTCATCTCCGTTAGTTCTGGTACAGAAGAAGGACAAAAGTTGGAGATTGTGTGTAGATTACAGGAAATTAAATGCCCGTACTGTAAAAGACGCATACCCGATTCCGAGAGTGTCGGATGACTTAGATTCTTTAGCCGGATCTAAGTGGTTTACATCATTAGACCTGAATATGGCGTACCACCAAATTCCAATGAATGAAAATGATAAAGAGAAAACAGCATTTGCAACGCCTAGAGGAGGACTTTATCACTATAGAGTGATGCCTTTTGGACTCTGCAACGCACCTGCAACTTTTCAGCGAGTAATAGAAAAAGCTTTAGCTGGTTTGCAGTGGCACGTGACAGTGTTATATCTTGATGACATTATAGTGGTTGGACAAGATTTTGAGGAATATATGGAAAATTTGAAATTAGTGATTAGTCGTTTGAGTGAGGCAAATCTCAAACTCAAAGCGAAGAAATGTAACTTTTTCTGCAAAGAGGTTTCTTTTCTTGGACACATTGTATCCGCAAATGGAATTAAAACAGACCCAGCGAAAACCAAAGCAGTGGATGACTGGAAGCGGCCTGAAAATAAATCAGAATTACGCAGTTTTCTAGGATTAGTGTCATACTACAGGAAATTCATAAAAGACTTTGCCAAGATCGCAAAATGTCTACATGCGTTAACTAGTAAACATGGGAAATGGGATTGGACTTCAGAGTGTGACCAAGCGTTTCAATGTCTAAAAGAAAAGTTAGTGACGGCCCCGATATTAGGATATCCTGATGTTAATGGTGGATCGTTTATTTTAGACAAGGATGCGATCAATGATTCTATTGGAGCTGTATTGTCACAGATACAGAATGGAAAAGAAACAGTTATTGCTTATGCCAGCAGAACCCTGAGTAGTGCGGAAAGGAATTACTGTGTAACCCGGAAAGAGATGTTGGCTCTTGTGTATTTTGTGAAACATTTTAAGCAGTATTTACTGGGACGCGAATTTCTACTCAGGACAGATCATGGATCTTTAGTTTGGTTACATAAATTCAAAGAACCGAACGGTTAAATAGCAAGATGGATTCAACAGCTAGGTCCTTACAATTTCCGGATAGAACACAGACCCGGGAAACGCCACGGAAATGCAGATGCTCTCTCTCGAATAAATAACAGTGAACCTGTACATTGCAAGCAGTGTAAATTAGACGTAACCAATGATGATGAACTGAAATTGGAAATGTTTCAAAGCAGTGACGAATTACGAAAACTGTGTGTTACTTCATGTGATTCCAAGGAAAATATTGGTGATGATATTGTGAAACTTATCTATCCCGATAGTGAGAATTTAGTGAGTTGTGTATCGACAGACGAAAGTGGTAATCGGCAAGCAAAAGAGAAGCGCTAATAGACCCCCACGAGCTAAACAGAG
>NW_026940862.1:0-12617 GCF_032062105.1 Saccostrea cuccullata
AAGAAATCTTCCAAATTTCTCTCACAAAATCGTGACAAAAACATTTTAAATGAATATAAAAACACAAGGATGAAAAATTTGGTTTCTTTTGTATTCATAAATCAATAAGCAAGGTAAGTAAATTACAATTTATACTTTCAATGTGTAGTCTAGTTTTTCATACTTTAGTTAATTAATTAAAATACTCCATGCAGTTTAAATAGCACTCTTTAAAAATTGCTAGGAAGCAAAATTAATGTGTTTCACTTTGCAGCACGCCTTTACCTGGTAATTAGCATTTACTGCCTTGTATATTGTTAGAAATGTATATTTTTCATATACTTTTCAAATGTAACGGATTAATAGCATAAAAAAATTCCAAAATCTTATATTTTACAAACAACCTGAAGATGCTTCAATATCAACATAACAAAAATGGCTTTGCTGTTCTTGAGATTTTTTTGCTTTACACTGTACATTTTTTTTGTTAAAATTTGATTGTCTATTGTGGCCCACCCTACCCCTGGGGTTTATCATTTGAACAAATTTGAATCTACACTATCCGAGGATGCTTCGATCATATTTAATAAAATTAATTATGACTGCTGTTCGTGAGATGAGGATTTTTAAAGATTTTTTTCTATATAACTTCTATGAAAAACTTTGATCCCCCATTGTGACCCCACCATACCCCAGGGGTCATCACTTGAACAAATTTGAATCTATATTATGTAAATAAGTTTCAGATGTTTCAACTTTTTTTGGCCAGTGGTTCCTGAGAAAAAGATTTTTAAAACAATTGCCACCAAATTTTCACTTTTTCTGATTTATCTCCCCTTAAATAATGGTTGTGTCCTTCATTTAAACAAACTTGAAAATCCTCTTTACCCAGGGATACTTTGTGGCAAGTTTAATTGAAATTGACCCAGTGGTTCTGGAGAAGTCAAAAAGTGAAGTTTACAGATGGACAAACAGGCAGACTATAGACAAAATGTAATAAGAAAAGCTCACTTGTGCTTTCAGCTCTGGTGAGCTAAAAATACCAGGTTGTGGAACTTAAAAGCCATTTTTATATATTAAAATATGTTCATCAGGCACATTGATATTATTGGGATGTCACCTAGCTTCTACATGCAGTTTTCAGAATAGAAAGTTTTCAAATTATATTACTATGAGAAATTTTGCCATTACTATTCACAAAAGAAAACATGGATTATCATCACTGATTAGTTTTAACCTTGGTCAATTTTTGTTTTTATTTGCAAATTGTTTTTAATAATGTACGATATTTTCAGGCACCATGTCACAAGGTATCTTGCTGATCACAGCAGCATTAGTCTGCACTCTGTCTCTGGGAGTGCTTGGTAGTTATGATGGCATCCCCCGGACTATGCTGGGTGAAATCCCGCTAGCAGGACTCACCAGGACAATACCCCTTGGAAGTTTCCTCCCTCCCATTGCTCCATCATGCTGCCCATGCCCTGCTCCCAGCAGAATCTACCCAGAGAGATATATAGTCATTGACAGAATGTCTCCTCCTTTACCCAGAGCTTATGGTAATTACCATGCTGTGAAATTATGTAAAAAAATTATTACCAGAATTGTTATAATTAAATTCTCTAATATAAATTCATACTTTCAAAAATCATTCAATTTATTTATAAAAATATTCAGTATGAAATTGGCAGAATGAATTTTTTAAAGACTTAAGAGGCCAATGGGCCACATGGCTCACCTGAGTAACTTTGGCCATTCTATTCTTTAACAGATTTCCCCCTTTGTAATACCTATCTTGACCTTACCCAACCCCATGGGTCATGATTTGAGCAATTTAGAATCTACACTACCCCAGGATGCTTCCACATAAGTTTCAGCTTTTTTGGCCCAGTGGTTCTTGAGAAGAAGATTTTTAAAGTTTTTTTTCTATATACTTCAATGTAAAACTTAGGTTCTCTTTTGTGGCCCCGCCCTACCCCTGGGGGTCCTGAATTGAACAATCTAGAATCTACACTTCCCCAGGATGCTTCCACATAAGTTTCAGTGTTTTGGCCCAGTGGTTCATGAGAAGATTTTGAAAGGTTTTTTCCTTATACTTACTCCTGGGGGTCATGATTTGATTAATTTAGAATCTACACTACCCCAGGATGCTTCCATATAAGTTTCAGTTTTTATGGCACAATGGTCTTTGAGAAGATTTTTAATGACCCCACCCTATTTTTGTATTTTCTTCATTATCTCCTCTTGGAAGGAGACATGGCCCTTTATTTTTACAATTTAAATTCCCCTTCACCCAAGGATGTTTTGTACCAAGTTTGGTCAAATTGGCCCAGTGGTTCTTGAGAAGAAGTTGAAAATGTGAAAAGTTTACAGACGGACGAACGGAATATAGACAACAGGTGATCAGAAAAGCTCACGTGAGCTAAAAAGTGAAACATGGTTTGTCCTTTAACTATAGGAAAAAGATTCATCATGGATATTTTTTTCATAAGATTATAATTCATGCTTTTTTTTCCGTATGCCTGTAATAATGTTCAAATTTTTCATCATCTATTCCAAACAGGTGCCCCCTTGATGATTTCACCACCACATCACTCTATGATGATGTCACCTCCTCCCAAGCCCCCGACCATACCTACTGAATCTGAGCCTACTCCAGAAACAAGTGGTGGATCAAATGGGGGTGGGGACCGCTGAATGCCTGCTGACACACTTTGATTCTAATTAGTTAGAGAATATGTACTCTTAAAACTGACTGTTAGATCAACATTTCATTTTTGTTGTGTAAATAGTATGAAATGTACGTCAAACCCTATTTTAAGGGTTGCTCCAGCCTCAATTCACAATAGTCAATAAAATTTAAAATTCAATAATTTATAATAATTTATTAAATATTCTTTTGTACATATAAAGAAAACAGTTTTAATCTTATGTTGAAAGATCTACCAACTCTACACTAAAGCAAAGACATAAATATCATTCATCAGTATTTATGTCTTTGACTATAAGCTAACAATAAATAGTTTATCTTCAGACTTTGTGAATGACTAATTTTCTTTAGTTGTGAACAAATATGCATACATTATCATCATTAATCACACGTATTCTTATCTCTTATTTCAGAACTTGTTGTAAACACAAAGTTTCATAAATCAATTAAAACTATTTCTCAGTGAAAATCAGTACACATGTATCAATTAAAAAAGTAAAGACAGCATAATATTATGCATTTTAACTTTATCATTGCCTCTTACCCCAGTCTTCATAGATAATTAATGGAGGTCAAATTAAATGGATATTTAAAAAATAGTGAATTTCCTCCTTTAGAAGTTAGGTATAAATCTATAATCATAAAATGTGCATTTTTTTTTGCAGTGTTAAGAATTTTGAATTCATGTCTTTTTTTTTCGTTAAATTAAAACTGGCAGATATTGCAATTTTAAAACAGAAACAAAACACTGAATACATTATTATCCAACTTGAGCATAGTATTACATAACATAAAATAAAAATAATGCATAAACACACAAGACCTAGTTCTTTAGACATCTTATATGCAACCTCTCAAAGAAAACATAAATCACATCTTGAAAATAAACTGAAACCAAATGTCGGGAAGTTTTAGAAGTCAAATGGTTATCTGAAATGTGATCCCTCTTAGAGCATGGGAATATTCTTGTGTGTGAGCTGAGACAAATTAAGGATAAGCAGGAGGAAAAAATGTTGCTGAGACAATACACAGCCTGTTATATTGACTTTAAGCACTATGAAAACAGACACAGATTCAGTCTATGACAGATATTAAGCTATGGTGTGCGGAGAAGAAGAACTGATCTGGAGTTGTGCATCCCGGCTCCATATGGGGGTCATAAAACTGAGATGAATTCGCTTTTGAACTCAGTCTCTCTTTTTAAAAAAAGGATTAATAGTGGGAAAGTGAGACTTGGAACAAAAGTGAGCTCATACCGTTTAAGCAGAATTTTTAGCGAGGATCTAATTTTGGCATTAGCGAGGGTGCTGAGATCACTAAAAATGAATACCGCTAAAAATTAATTGCATATTATATGTAATAACTTCTTTAGTGAGCATTTTAAAATCGCTAACATTATATCTTGCTAATAATTGAATACCACTTTTTGAGGACAAATCGCTAAATTTGTGTTTCGCTAAAATTTCCACTTATACGGTATCAGTTTTATGACCCCAGAACGATCTATCAAACTTTTATGTATTATATTTCTCTGCACTGCTCTACAAAGACTAAATGTAAATTGGTGTATGTACATGTTATTATAAAAATATCACTAAGAGATGTTAAGACACCACCCTAACTATACATATACTCCTAATAATTTTTTTTTGCAATAAATGAAACTGGTGACTAGATTTAATGCCAAATTAAAACGGTTACTCTTCTTTTTTAACCATAAGGAATTCATTTATTGTTAATGCATATACTGTTTAACCTAATGCATTTAAAATAAATAATTATCTACAAACTATGCATTCCTATACAAATTTTTTAAAAGTAAACATAACGTTTAATAATTTGTAGAATGCTCTGAATGGTTAATATATTGCATATGTACAAGTCACAAAAAGAGGTAGATTCAGAAACTTTATTCCTAAAAAGGCATTACTGGTTCAACCTATATTTGATCCCCCATTGAACTAGCCGGGCCATAACTGCCCCACAGGAAAACATGGTTATGATGAACATCCTGATTAATCAGTGATGCTTACAAATAAAACATTAGTAGGCTAGTTCTTAATCAGATGTTCACTGTAATGAATTTCACTCTGAAGTAGGTTGACTGTACATGTATTCATAGCTTTTACGTGTAGTAATAGTGCATATACTTGTCGGTTCAGCACTAGATTAGTATCACATTGTGGAATGCCTTATATATGTACAGGTGTACTGAAAGACAATTACAGCACATTAAGAAGCACCTTAATTGATCATTTAAATTCATTTCAAAAACAGATTTTCTCCCTTACAAGAACTTTTCTCCATACAGAATACAGAACATATATAAATAAGTTATTGTATATTAGGGGGGATTTTGAGGCATCTTTAAAGCTTTTTTTTTAGTTTAATTGCAAAGATTAAGTGCATGAAAATATTAAGTTCACAAATATATAAGATATCAAGGAAAAACTTCTAACATACATAGCTTAAAAACTCTAAAAAGAATCATCACATTCATTAATCACATTAAATTTACAAACCAAAAAATATAACCCTATATTTTCCCTTCAAAAAAATATACTCTCAATATCCGAAGCATAAAAAGTCAGTATTTATAATAAATAACTATTGATGACCTATAAGCATGCCTACAAGTTTGTGCTATAGTTGTCTGAATTAACGGAGGAGCCCGAGGGATTGCGCGTGTGATCTTGTAGCCTGGTTTTCATGTCTTTCCCTATGCTGCTTGTAGAATGGGGCTTAGGTATCAAAGGAGATGACACAGTTTTATCTTCACTGTTTTCAAGATCAGAATTTTTTCGGTTGAAGGGCTGCATCTCAAAGTTATCAACAACAATTCTGGAATTGTTTTTAACAACAGCAACATCTGGTGCATCTCCGTTTGACAAACTGGTTTTGTGATCCGCTGCCTCTTTCTTCGGCTCCTTCGGTTTGGATTTATCACCCTTGAGAATTGCTTTGGCTATGTTGAACTTAGAGGCTTTAGGTGCTGCCTTAGGGGAGACAACTTCTTGGGTGTCTTCATCAATGGTTGCCAATTTGGCCGTGTCTTCGTCCGGAACTATGCTGATATCATCTAGAAGCAAATGATTGAGTAATAATTGTTCTTTATTTCAATATAATTGACAAATGATACACATGTATCACTGTCGCCTCAATAAACAATTGACTTCAACATTAATCCACCAATCATCCTATCAAATTATCATCATATCATTATACAAGCACTTACTCCTAGACTTACAATAGTAACAAAATATTTCTGCAGCTATTTAGAATCCTTGATAGGAAAATGCAGTTTAATAAAGGACTCTATATAAAAGTATAAAAAAAAATCTAAAATCTAGGACTCCCTATAGACTAGCAAGCAATACATGTAATTTTATGTTACCTGGCAATTTTTTGGCCCTAAATGAAGCGTTGGTGATGGCTGATTTGGAGATGGAGTGTGCTGAAGTAGACGGGGTGACGGCCATCATTCCTCGTACACTGTCACTGGAACTGGACACCACGGACTGGAGGCTGTTAGTCATTGCATTCGTTACCTACAGAACAACAAGGAGGAAAACAATGATTAAACACTAACCAAGTCCCTGACTTAATTTCACATAGGTATATAATTATTTAAAAAAAGTGTTGATTTTGCTTTTAGGAATAAGAATGTATAAATTTTGGTGTCTTTATACCGTATTATATGAATCATGAATTTAAGAGTTCAAATTCTAGATACTGTCCTATTTTCTACAGTTCTTATGAAAAATGTCATTTTACAGTGTACCAGGTATATACTGACCAGTAGAACATCTGCATACAGCTCATAGCTGGCTCTGTGATGAAGATCATAAATAGCTTTAAGTCCTAATGAAGGCTGGCTATTAAACCTAGTGACAGAAAAAAAATATTTAACTCAAGAATGTTAGAGTTATCTTCCCTGAAAGTGTAAACTAATAAACACACTTTATTGAGATCGATTAATCGAATAAAAAAAAATTATCACACTGGATTGTTTCAAATGAAACAAAATTAAATTTGAAATTTCATGTGAAATCCCTTTGGGATATTTTACTGATCATTTATTTATGTCCACTTCAAAGGAGACACTTACGTGACATAGTATAGGCCTGAGAGCATTTCAATCATTAGGGAGGGACTGACAGCCAGCCTGGGGGGTAGGTCCCCATACTGACTCTGTCTCCTGTCCTGCTGGGGGGAGTCAGACAGGGAAAATGTAGCAACCTCCTCATCAGTGTAAAGGTCCGACAGATTGAGGAATCCAGTGGTAGCTATCCTACAATACATAAAAATGATAGGTTTTAAACACATTTAGCTAAGGCTATCTATAAATTATGATAATGTTTGTTTTGCCCCCTCCCAAGGATAGAAAAAAGTGGATTGGTGGGTAGTCTGGAAATCCAGCCCCCCCCCCCCTTTTTTTTTAATTTTCAACATTGATGCCTATTAATTTTCCCAATTTAAAATTGAAGGTAGCCTAAAACTTGTCTCTCTTTGTTGCAGGTGAGGCATCATCATCTAACCTTACTTGCACATGAACTGCATAAATTTGGACTTGTCATATTAGGAAAGGTTATTAATACAGTAAAAGCTTGTTATCTTGAATGTGATGGGACTGAGAGAACACTTTGAGATACATGTACCATTTACCAAAAGTTGCTGGAACTTTGGGATATCCACTGAACTCGATATAAAGGTTTTTGAGATACTTTTGTTGAATTGTTTAATGATTTTTTAAAAAATGTTTTAATGTTCACTTCATTCCTTTGTTTTTCGTTGTAATTGGAGATGAATTTAAAAAATCTTACAAAATCAATGTCAACCCTTTATACGTTGAAGTGTCATTCTTTCTTTTCATGTACAATCACATTAACAGGTTGAGTTTAAGAATCCTATTCGACCTTAGGTAATTCCGATTTCCCATTAGTCTACATTGGAACGCAATTTCCACCAAATCCTTAAGTCTACCCCACTAATCACTTTGTAAGCTTGATCTTTCTAAAAATCGTTGATCTCGAGAGAAAGAGACAGATACGAGATACGGAGTATGGAAAATTTTTGCCTGCGCTAAAGTATCTGTTAATTATAATTAATAATCCTGGCTCAGGTTATTGATTGGTTACCTGGAGGATGATTTACAGAACCAAAGATGAGACTGAGTTGTCAACTCCGCGATCTCCGTCGTGTACGTCTGGAGAACGTTGGACAAAATAGCCTGTCTGAAAGAAAAGATATTACGAAAATGTAATTAACATAGAAATGAAAAATTTGATTTTAAAATTTATGTTAAGAAATGTCAACTAAATTTTTGATGCATACATAGTTATTGGCACTTTTTTCCTTTCTTCTTATGTTTATTTTTTAGGCATATAAATCTAACATTTTTCCTTTTAACATCTTTTTCTTGCATTTCCTTCCTACTGTGTTCAATGTACTAACTAATTTCTAAAATTCAATTTAGAGTTAACCAACTAAAACTTTAACCTCAGCAAATTGAATACACTTCATAAAACTGGGAAAGGAAAAAGCTACAGTAGCATTTCTTTTTTTAGGGAAGGGGGGGGGGGTTAAGATATTGTATACATGTAAGAAAACTTTAATTTGTTTGATTTGTTGAACATCCTCAAAAGGAGCCAGAAAAATTCAATATATATTACAAGTATCCTGCACTCTCTGTCAGGTGAAAACTTCAGAAAATTGTAATTTGCAAAAATATGATTTACTCTCTTAATAAACTTGTCCATAAATTACAAGTAACCTTCATCTCTGAGAAAAATTGTTTTGCGATCGCCTTCGGCCAAAACACAATGAAGAGATCAATGGAAACAAATTAACTCACTGGAGTATGAAATTTCTAGACGAGGCATTTTTTCCTTCATTACAGAAGAAGAACACAGTGTCTCTCCTCTGGACTACCTCTTTCCTCTATTGATTATGAAAATCCAGAGAACATGTGTACGTTTAGCTTACTAATCTGCAGTTGGCATTTAGGCAAAACAAGGATACACAAATTTTAGAGAAAGTCAAAACTAAAATTCAATCTTTATGAGTTACATATACTTTCCTTATCTTAATATTATTTAGAACAACAGTTAAATTAATCACTTCTAGATGTATGTATTATTAAGTTTTTTTTTGAAAATAAAAAAATATTTAGCCTACTTGAATTCAAACTTAAGGTGAAACTTAAAGTTGATTACTTCAAAATATCAATTTCAATTCCACTGAAAAGTTTTCAAGTAACAAAAGCACTACTTGCTATATCCTCAGCCACTAACCTAGAAAAGCATAAGGACAATGCACATCCATGAGCCTTCTTATGAAAAGAGTTTGAGCCAGGTAGGGCCAAAGTGAAAGCATATATAGACAATTATTTGACATGAAAAGGCATTCTACCTTGACCTTATATCTAAATGTGGACCCAAAGTCACTGAATTTCCTCCACCGACAGGCACTCTATGGGTGAAGTATAAGCCAAACTAGGCCAAGGGGGAGAGAAAATGTGATCCAAACAGGGAGATGTTTCTGACTTTGGCCTTTAATCAAATTTTTTTGTTCAAAGTCACTTCAAACCCATTTACCAATGGGTAATCTATAGTTTGAGCTTGACTGGGTCAAACGGAAAGAAAATATATGTGTTCTGGACAAGGATTTTAAACAGAAAGCTTTTTAACCTTGACCTTTGATCTAGAAATTTTGGTTCAAGGTCACTACATATTTTTTAGCCACCTGTACTCAACAAATGAAAGGGAGATAAAATAAGTTACTGATAAGGATTTTTTACAGACTTTTTTTAAAACTTGGCTTTTTATCCAAGGGTTCAAGGTAACTGAAAACCTTCTATCCACAAGCACCCTCTGATGAAGAATTGATTCTGACTAGGCCAAGGGGAGATATGGGGGTAGTAACATCAGTTAGTGTGTCATTATGTTAATTTTACACAAATTAGGTGTAATGTACTCCATGATAAAATCTCCATCAAACCTTTGTGACAATGACAAGTACTCATAATACAATGGCCAGTAACTTCAATGCCCCCGAGGATCATTGAACTTTAATCTATCAAACTCTTAACTGTATATGGGGACTATAACTTTAACATAGGTCAACACTCTTCTCTCAGTTCAACTAATTAATATCACACTATATAAGCCATTGGAATATCATGTACACATCAATTTAAAAACATAATTATCTACAGAACCTTTACCCAATTCAATAAAATATTACATCTTTTGAGAGTTGCAAGATTTGAATATCATGTACATGTATGAATGAAAAGGCATTCTAAAAGAGTAATCTTGTGATGTTAATAAACAAAATTTATCAGATATTATCGGTAATCTAGTTCACCTTTCTTTTTTTTTTCTTCACTAATGTCTAATTAGCCAATTCATTATTTTTTCTGCAATGATGTAGAAACAAGAGGCCCATGGGCCACATCGCTCACCTGAGTAACTTGGGTGATGCAGTTCTTTACCAGATTTCCCCTCTTGCTATACCTATCGTGCCCCCTACCCCCTCCCCTCATATGATTTTTATACTTTAGAATCTACACTACCCCAGGATGCTTCCACATAAGTTTCAACTTTCCTGGCCCAGTGGTTCTTGAGAAGAAGATTTTTAAAGATTTGTTCTATATATTTCTATGTAAAACTTGGATTCCCTATTGTTTCAGCTTTTCTGGCCCAGTGGTTCTTGAGAAGAAGATTTTTTAATGACCCCACCCTATTTTTGTATTTTCTTGATTATCTCCCCTTGTGAGGGGTGTTGGCCCTTCATTTTAACAATTTAAACTCCCCTTTACCCAAGGATGCTTTGTACCAAGTTTGGTTAAAATTGGCCCAGTGGTTCTTGAAAAGAAGTCGAAAATGTGAAAAGTTAACAGACGGACGGATGGACAGCTAGACAGACGGACGGACGACGGACAAAATGTGATCAGAAAAGCTCACTTTAGCCTTCGTCTCAGGTGAGCTAAAAACTCAACATCCCTTTAATGAGAGTGTTACATAAATGCTTCAATATCAAACTAAGAAGTGTAAAGTAAAGTGTCATCAACATTGTGTGGAACATCAAAATCTTTAAAACTCAGAGAGAACTGAAGTTATCACTGGAAACCTTGTTTTATGCATGATATTTCTTCCCATGACCTTTTGACCTAAATGCATAGAATTGTTTATTTTTATGAAGGTACGCTGTATGTTGGGAGTTGAAATATGTATTATTTCATTGAAATTTCATTTAAAAAGTTAAAGAAAAACTAGTTATCAACTTATCATCTGAATTATTTTCTTTTTTTTGCATTGCATGAGTTTGACCTTTGACCTAAAAAGTACTAAGATGTACTTGTTCCTGTTATCTGTTATTTAGTTCACCTGTTTTGTCTATTAATGGCCTCGTACTGAGGTAAGGGTCCACTCCTAGTGTAACATTACATGTAGTGTGAATCTATCTGAACACCTCTTTGTCTTAACTCACCTGTTCTGTCCATTAATGGCCTCGTACTGAGGTAAGGGACCGCTACACCACGTCTCGGCCTCGCGGCGGTCCAGTCGTGACAGGGCACTCTCTGTGAGGGAGATACTGCTGATGCTGGTTGGCTACAAAGACAGGAAATTACTGGGTAAGTAAAGTCTAATACATACTGAGCTTCTAAAGCATTGAGTGAAACTTGTCTAATCCAGATAAAACTGGTTCCAAAGACATTGGTGGTATTAGACAACATTCCGAATTAGAGAATATGCACCTTTAAGGGATTTAAACTTGACATTTTATTTGGTAAGATTTATATACACAGCATCTGTATTAGACAAGTTTCCATGTTTCACTGTACTATCATGATCAAGTTATCTTTATTTACACACTGAATTGTCAACATATTTTTCCATTTCCTGATCATGACAAAGAGCACATGGTGGGTGTGACCAGTTGGAAGAGGATTACTCAATCCACCATGGCACCTCATCCCACCTCTGATGTGTTAGAGGTCTGAGATTTAGAGATTTTGAGCTTGAATTCTGTTTGTTATAATCTCCATATACATGAATTTCCTTTTACAGACATTTTCTAGGAAATTTAAATCCTAGCCAATTTATTTTCATGGAACACAAAGGAAGCTACATGAACAAAATACTAAAAATTGGCATAAAACTACTTTTTCATATCATCTTAAACAAATAAAAAATAAAAATGAACTAAAATACAAAGCCACAAAAATTTTAATGGATCATTCATTAAAAAACCTGGCATGATCCAAGGCAAAATAATTGGATCCCTGATCATTGAGAACTCCCTAATCATCATCAGTCAGTAATAAGTGCAGCATCCCAGCTCAGATGTCTGCCTCAGAAGTTTTACATCGGTTTAATGTCAATAACAAGTGCTCTGTCTCTTTACTAAAATATTTTAATGAAAGTTTTTTTTGTCATTTGTTTCCGTATGGAGTTTGCATGAATGCTAATGATGGGTTTTCTTTTAGGCATAAACCTAATTTCAAGAATATTGGTCGGCTTTTATATTAAACTCCAATTTTATTTCATATTTCTAGTTCAAGTACTCTTAGTACATTTTGGTAAAGAAAAAAATATAAATAGTACTTAGTACTTCGGATGATTTCTGCAGAGTCATTTGTAGATGCTCTGTAAATAATTCAATTCAAAGTTTGTTGATAATTCACATAGAATTACATGTACAATTAACATGAATTGAATGTCAACTGACATTTTTGAGCCATTATTTAAATGCTGAATTTTCTACAGATTTTTCCCTTTGTTTGATCATGACAAGGAACACACAGTGGGTGTGACCAGTCAACAGGGGATGCTTAATCCGCCATGGCACCTGATCCCACCACTGATGTCTGTAGAGGTCCATGTTTGCTCTTCTCCAAAGCTGTATTCTTTCAATATACTTTTAA
>NW_026940863.1:0-122968 GCF_032062105.1 Saccostrea cuccullata
AAATTTCCTTTTTCCTTAATTTTTTCACTATCTATTTAATAAGCATTCTAAAGGTATCAGATTTTGGATAACCGTTTCTTTTGTGATACATTTTATTTTTAATCAGCTTTGACTCGTTTCTAGCTTACCTGAACTGAAAGCTCAAGTGAGCTTTTCTGATCACCAAATGTCCGTCGTTCGTCCGTCTGTAATTTTTTTTTTACATTTCAAGTTCTTCTCAAGAACTACTGGGGCCAAATTCCTAACCAAAGTTAGTAGAAAGCAACCTTGGGTAAAGGGGAGTTAAACGTGTTAAAATGAAGGGTCATGTCTTTCAAGGGGATATGGTTTGAACATATTTTATTGTATAAATACTATACAAAATGGTATGAACACAAGTTCTAACAACTTACGAAGTTCTCACCAACTGTCAATGTCTATTCATAGTAAGAAAAAAAAAAACATTGATATACAAACATGTTTGTTGAAAACATACATTACTTACATCTGATAAATATATATAAGGGTAGATAATCAAGAAAAGACAGAAATAGGGTGGGGTCATTAAAAAATCTTCTCAAAAATCACCAAAGGGCCAAAAGGTGAAATTTATGTAGAAGCATCACGGGGTAGTGTAGATTCTCAATCGTGCAAATAATAAATCCTGGGGTAGGACAGGGCCACAATAGGGAATCCAAGTTTTACATTGTAATTTATTAAAAAAAAATTCTTTTTAAATAATCTTCTAAAAACCTAAAAGCCGAAATGTATGTGGAAGCATCATGGGGAATTTTAGGTTCTAAATTGTAAGAATCATGACTCCTGGGGTTAGGGCGGGGGCAACCGGGTTAAAAAAAAGTTACTTAGGTGAGCAATATGGCCCATGGGCCTCTTATTTAAAAATATAATCATTACATTCGGAACACATTACTTAAAAACTCGTGGCATTTTAACCCTGGTCCATACGCACTATGGGCGACCTTTAATGACAAAGTTTTTACAAAAATATTGTGTGTGTATAAAAATATCCAAAAAAGTGAAATAAATTATACAATAGTCACAATATATAGATATAGTTCGACATTTTGCCCTGTTTTCTTAACATATGCCTATATCTCTTAAAGTAAACAAGGTCATAGAATCACTTATAGAATGGCACATTAATATTCAAGATATTTCTGTCAAAGATAATGCTTGACAAAAGGTCAAATACGATTTATATATGGAAGGGAATTACCGCCAAAAGTCTATGTATCTTGCTTTTATTCTTATTCTGCCTACTTCTTTATGCTTTGTTATTATTATAATTATATGTCACTTTATTGTTTTCATATTCGTCTTCATTGCATTTCACTTTGACTTTTATCCTTCTTCATTTTGCCCTTACTTCTATGTTGCTTTATTCTTGTTAATTCATTTTACTTTCTTTTAAATTGATACAGTTTCTTAAATGATTATCTCAATTACGAACGTGAATTCAATCACACAAAGAATGAAGCATATTCAATGAAGACGAATACAAGTTGTCAAAATTTAGTGCCGCATTATAACGCTAGGTGGCAGGGGTGTTCGCTACGAGTGATGGTAAAACTAGGTAAGCAAACCCGGGCCGGGGTTATTAAAGATTTTTCAATTTTCTGCCTTAATACTTTATCAATCGAACATCTGAAGGCCGAATCCGATCACCCGATCCAATGATGGAAACTCCATATTTATTTCCTCTGGGATAGCGGCCTCTTTTTTTAAACATAACTTTATATACCGGTACTTTACTGAATATGCTCATTGAAAGGCCGACCCACTTTTTGTAAGGGTAAGGGTCAAATAAGGTTAATGTAGTATGGTAGGGATAACATTTAAATTTGATACTATAGAAGAAGTTGAATCTAACCCAAAACCCACCCACCCCCTTAATATGATTTCATTGGCATCGGAAGCAAAGTGAAAGTTGGGGCGGGAGGGGGGTTAAGCGTAAGAAATATTTTTTAGACCTTCAAAAAAAAAAACTTGACAAGCAAAAAAAAAAAAAAGAGAGAGAGAGAAATGTCCACTGTCCACACACAAAAATCCTATATCGTGTGTGTGTGTGGGGGGGGGGGGGGTGTTCAAATTTCAGTGCCAATTTCTTTTTTTCAAAACACCACCACTTTCCACATTTAAAACCTATGCTGCATCGAGTCCATGGAAAGTGTGTGTGGGGGGGGGGGGGGGGCTAAACCTACGCAGTAATGTTCAATGTCTATACTAAGTCTAACTTTGGGAAAAAGTGGGGGCCCCCTCTCTCTGCGGTTCCGATCGACGCCTAAGTATTTTCAAGTTTGGACAATTTCCTTGGTTTTTTTGTTTTTTGTTTTTTTGTTTGTTTTTTGTTTTTTTTTTTTTTTGCTTGTCAAGTTGTTTTCAGCGGATAGCTTGAATTTTCAAAACCGATGCTACGTCACAGTTCTCTCGCCTGAAAAAATATCACTCTACTAAAGTTATTTGTTGGATAATTGAATTCCCGTTAAACAGTTTAATTGACATAAAAATGTTAAATATTTTGATACTAGATGCCCCTTTATAAATTTATAAATTGAGTTGTTTTTCAGGACATTCCCAGGCTTGGATCTAGGAATTGAAGTTAGAGGGGCGCCAAAAGAAGGCAAGGGGTCTGGAGGCCGCCTTGAGGCTCCCAGTAGGTCAAGGGCCAAAGCCCTGGTGGGGGCTCAGGGGGCGAACCCCCGGAAGCTCCTGGGTTCTAGATATTTTGTAGGGTAAAAATGAGGTCTACCAAGTAGGCATATTTACATTTTCTAGACGAAACTGTGATTTATGTTAACTTTGACAATTTTAGGGGGTGGGGGCGCCGGATGCACCCCCTCCTTAAATCCGTCACTGGTTCCACTGAACTGAACTTTATTTCACGACAGATAGTAATTGCTCATGTGTGTGATTCTAGGGACGGGGCTTTGCAAAGGAGTGAGGAGTGTTATTGGTAGGCAAAGTTGGAACAAGGCAACACCTTAGGCATACTAGAAACTCCCCAGTCTTTTTTCATACATTAATATTTTATATTGAAATAGCACTTTTTAATAAAGAAAAGAAATATTTTTTAGTACGCACCGTATTATACATCAGCCAGGACTCAGGAGAGTTAAAATATCTTAAAACTTGAAAATTCTATATTTGGTGGTGGGGGGGGGGTTGTCAACTTTTTTTCAGTACCAAATATAACTCATATGTACATATGCCACTAAGTACATTTAACTACTTTAATATATGAATTGACTACATTGTATTAGCATGTGATTAGTACTGCAACAAAAAGTGTAAGGGATGGGGGCAACAAGCCTTTCGCTGAACTTTTCCAGTAGTAAAAAGTATGTTACGTTTAGGAAAATGTTTCGTGGCATCCTCCCCTCTACCGGTGAAACTTACCCCATAGGATGTCGTACAGACGGAAGTCAGTATATATATTGAGACTTGGGGGTATGATTGTATAACGTCCCTTTAAATTTGAGAATTTTTAACTCAAATGGAGAAGCCACCTCTTGCCGTTGGGTAGCTGCAAATTTGTCCTATATACTCGGCACTTATAGCCATTGGGCAGTGGGGGATCTTTTATCGGGCCAGCACCTACTGCGATACGGGACCTCGGATAATACGCTCTAGATCTCATCCGAAGGACCGAACTCCACGTCCCATAGTGGGATTCGAACCCACGACGTATTGATTGACTCCTTACTACTGTGTTTCGTGACCAGAGAGCAGACGCCGTAACCACAGTGCCACGCGGGCGATTGCACCCGAGTGGAGGGGCATCCGGGGGGGGGGGGGGGGGGGGGGGCGGAATTCATTATCCATTTGTACTCGTGAAGGTTATCTATGTTAAACTAAATGGTTAAAATGATTAAATTATTAAACTAAGTTCATTTTGATTGGCTATTTCCTTGCGTAAGACCTTAAGCTCATTAACCACTATTAAAATGGTTTCATTTAAACATTTATTTATGTAGGACGTATAACTTTTCTTATAAAATTGAAAACGTTAACATATAAACATTGTTTTACGATTTAAAAAAATATTCGGGGGAGGGGTTGCTATGAAGGGGGACGAATTGCTATATACAGCTAGATTTCCCACGGAAGACTAGCTATATATTGAAACTCCCCGGGGGAAGTCTCACTGAATAGTCTTCCGAAGGAAGCATCACTATGTAGTCAGTCTTCCAGGGGAAATCTTGCCATCTTCCGAGGGAATGGCATTATCGGGTACATACCTGAACTTATAACAAACATCATTTGAAAATTTAAGTTCGATTGATAAAGTATTAAGGCAGAAAATTGAAAAAATCTTTAATAACCCCGGTCCGGGTTTGCTTACCTATTTTTACCAACACTCGTATAGCGAACACCCTGCCACCTAGCGTTATAATGCGGCACTAAATTCGGACAACTTACATTCGTCTTCATTGAATTTAGTGCCGCATTATAACGCTAGGCGGCATTGTTTACATGATTGAATTTACGTTCGTAATCGAGATAATAGAGATAGTTTATTTAAAAAACAGTATCAAATTAAAAGAAAGTAGAATGTATCCACAAGAATAAAGCAACATAGAAGTAAGGACAATATAAAGAACGATAAAAGCTCAAGTGTAATGTAATAAAGACGAATACGAAAACAATAAAGTGACATATAATTACAACAATAACAAAGCATAAAGAAGTAGGCAGAATAAGAATAAAAGCAAGATACATAGACTTTTGGCGGTAATTCCCTTCCATATTTATATAAAAGTTGATATTTCGTCTTAATGAAGTTAAGTTATATAATGTAAATTGGATACTGAAATTTCGTATTAAACGGAAGCCCAGAATTGACAAAAGAATTATATACATATGTACAGTCAAATCACAGAATCAGTGAGTTTCAATTCAGCTGACATAGCATTGTACATGAATTAGTTGATTGGGTTCGAAGACAATCAGACCGATGGCGAACAGTTTGGTCCGAGAGTCACCAAAATGCATTTTGCCCGAGAACATCATTTTCATTTTAAGGTCAACAAAGTTAACTCTGGTAACCTATTGCTATCTGTTTCCGTCCGTCGTCGTACGTCTTCAGTCGCTCGTAAACTTTTGAACATTTCTAGCTTTTTCTCTGGAACCAATTTCAACCAAATTCGGTATACAGCATCTATGGGTGACAATAATTGTGAATTTATTTCATGGTTCCCTGCTTCCCCCCTGGCCTTTTGAGTGGCGCCAAAAACACTAAAATTAATTCGATTTTTAATAATCTTCTTCTTTACTCCTGGAGATCAAGTACTCAAACTGTTTGAATTATTGTAATCAACATTGAATCCTCTTCCAAAATTGTGAAATTCATGCCCCCTTGGTCAGGGGTTCTGGTGTTTGGGAGCCTCAGGGTATATATACATCATATAATTAACTTGCATTATTTCTTTGAAAATCTTCTCTGGTCTTGGTAGTAAACTAACTAGCCAAATACATAGTTATGATGGCCAAGAGTGCCTCTTCGAAAATTGTGAATTTCATGGCCCCTTGGGACAGGATTTCTTCATTCAGACACAGATCTTTTAAGTTTGAACTTGCGTAAATAATTACGATACAGCGTATGCCAGTTGTTCACACTTCACATATATTTATAATTAGCAATCCAAGGAACATGCACCAATCAATGACCAGTATAAATTCTTTTCTGTTTTGTTTGGAATTATATGTATATTTTTCAAATTCATGTGTGTAAACTACTTGACCTTTTCAAAGGGGAACAACTTAATGGTAGTAACCATGACCGAATAATTTTCTCACGGTAACTTGTGCGACCGCGTATTTTTCCACCCACGCGTAATGTTTGACAGTCACAAACGCGTACTTAACAACCAGTGTAAATAACAACTTTTACAGTACATTAGTATAAGGTTATAATGAGCAAGAAAGGCTCTTTCAAATTTGTGAATTTCATGACCCCTTGGTCGGGAGTATTGGTGTAAGGGGGGCTGTTTTGATTATATAGTGAAAGTACATTAATTCTTCAAATCTTGTTCTTTGCCCCTGGATATTAATAAATGCATTAATTCTTCAAAAATCTCCTCTTCTCCTGGGTCAGGGGTTTTGATGTAAGGGGGGATTCTTTTGATTTTATAGTGAAAATACACTAATTTTTAAAAAATCTTCTCTGCTCTTGGGTATTTATCAAACTAATAGTTATGATGAGAAAGAGTGCTTCTTCCTAAATTGTTAATTATTTTATGGCCCCTGGGTTTGGGGTTGTGGTGTTAGGGTGGAGATTATATAGTGAAAATACATTTATTCTTTAAAATTCTTCTGTGCTCCTCGGTACTTCATAAACTAGCCAATATATAGTCATATTGAATAAGGCTATTAATTTTATACAGTGGAAATGCAGGAATTCCTTAAAAAATTTTTTTTTGCTCCTGGGTATTAAACCGATGAACTATGTACATAGTTATAATTATGAAGGATGCCTCTTCCACACTTGTGAATTTAATGGTCCCATGGTCAGGGGTTCTGGTGTTAGGGTGGTGGTTACATAGTTTGAAAATAAATGAATTATTTGAAAGCTCTTTGGTATTAATCAACCGTTTATGATAAAATAAAATTTATGATAAAATTTTGAAATATGTGGCCCCAGGGTCTCTGGTTCCTGTAGGGTGGGGTGCACAACTGGTTATACAGTGGAAATGCATTTTGTCTTTGAAACGCTGATTTACCTCTGGGTATTAAGTAACCAGAGTAAGCGTGGTAAGTGTATAATTATAACAAAAGGCCCACGGGCCTTTTAGGTCAGCGATTGAATTTAGTTCGTGTTTTAATCCAAAAGCCATGAAATTCACAAATTTTACAAGAGGCACCATTGCTTATCAAAGGGCAGATTTCAAAGCATTAATTTATTTTTAGTCAAAGTACCCCCCTGGTACCCCTGACCCAGCGGCCCTGAAATTATCTATTTTGAAAGAGGCCCCTTTCTTCATTATAAGGCCAGCATTTTTTTTTATGTTTAGGTTTAGTTATGAACATGAGAATAAATAAGTCCCAAAGGAGAAGGAAATAATTTTTTTTTTGGATAAATCAATTACATGTATTAACATTTGTACATTCTTTTTTTATGCTATCCTAACACTCCTTACCACTGGACACATAATGCTTACAAATAGGAAAGTATCTAACATTTAATTGCTTATTTCATCATCTGCCAGTTTGGGCCAGTTATATAAATTTTGTGATGTTGATCAAAACATATTTTAAAAAATCAATTCTATAAAAGTCTTTCAATATATCTTCATTTTTATGCGCCCGAATTTTTTCGGGGCGCATATTGTTTTTGTCCTGTCTGTTTGTCTGTCTGTCTGTTGTCAACTTGAACCTTCGCCAAAACTTTTGAACCGTAAGAGATAGAGACTTCATATTTGGTATGCATACTTTTCTAATAAAGTTCTTTCAAATGACATCAAGGTCAATGACCTTGTGACCTTGACTGTGACCTATATGCTAAAAATAGGTTTTTCAACTGTTTGTCATAACTTTTGAACCATAAGAGATAGAGACTTCATATTTGGTATGCATACTCCACTAATAAAGTTCCTTCAAATGACATCAAGGTCAATGACCTTGTGACCTTGACTGTGACCTATATGCTAAAAATAGCTTTTTCCACTTTTTGCCATAACTTTTGAACCATAGGAGATAGGAACTTCATATTTAGTATGCATACTCCACTAATAAAGTTCTTTCAAAAACACCAAGGTCAATGACCATGTGACCTTAACTGTGACCTTTATGCTAAAAATAGCTTTTTCCACTTTTTGCCATAACTTTTGAACCATAGGAGATAGGGACTTCATATTTAGTATGCATACTCCACTAATAAAGTTCTTACAAACAACACCAAGGTCAATGACCATGTGACCTTGACTGTGACCTTTATGCTTAAAATAGCTTTTTCCACTTTTTGCCATAACTTTTGAACCATAGGATATAGGGACTTCATATTTAGTATGCATACCCCACTAATTAAGTTCTAACAAACAACACCAAGGTCAATGACCTTGTGACCTTGACTGTGACCTATATACTAAAAATAAAGAGCTTTTTCGAACTTTGTTGATGCCGGGCGCATAGTGTTTCACAAACACATCTTGTTTTAATATGTTAGGTGAATGTGTAGACATTGTTCTAAAATTTACTTGATCCCTAAAATTATAATTCCTATCATAAAACAGACAGGGAGTATTGGGGAGGAGGGTTAACATTTTTTCATTAAGTGTAAAATAATTTTTCTCGCTGATACAAATGAAACAAAATGCCTGTATATATTTGTATATTCTTGCCTTTTAATAGTTGATTTTTTTTTCTTCAGGTTATTGTTTATTTCTTCCTCAAATGGACTTAACTTCCATAGTTTTATTCATTATATTCATTACTTCTGATGCATAAGCAACCCTTTTCTGAAGAATGATGCTTAGACTGTAAGCTATAACAGAGACCTAAACAATGTCGCTGGCAATATGCAATAGCTACCACGGTCAGTTTAAAAGCTGGGGGAGGAAAATAATTTACAGACAGTTACTTTTGAAACGAATACATAATTATCTCACCAGCATGATATTGTGCAACAAAGTCGTCAGCATTTTATTTGTCCTTTGAAGGGGTGAAACGTTTTGAATGGCACTTTAATCGATGAATTTTACACTAAATCAAGCTATCTTCTCAGCTTTATTTACCCGCCATTTCACCGTAAAACCAGAAGTGCGAGTTCGTAAATTTGAAATCTCGATCCCAATTCAAATTTGACGTCGAAAGAAAAAAATTGTTTTATTTTTTCTAAAAATTCAAAACCTTGAGCGGAGGGTTTGTAAAACTGAAAATGCTTCCACAAAACTTTGAAACATTATACTGAATGTTTCCACCAAGACTAGAAACATTATACTGAATGTTTCCACAAAACTTTGAAATATACTGAAAGGATTAAGAAACGCATATTAAACTTCAGAGTTAAATTAAAACAATTATTTTTTTTAAATATGTTTTTCAGCATTTTTATCATACATTTTAATTCATCTTTAATCAACAAGTTACCAAAATTTTGTGCGATTTTGAGTGATAGTTCCTGAGATACTGATATCAATATGGTGACACCCTCAAAAAATAAAACTAAAAATTCTCATAATCTCCCTTTCGCATCATTAACAAACTTGATTTTCCTGTGCATTGAGTTCACCAGAGCATTTTTTTTTTCATAGCATTATTAGTCATCCCTCCCGACGGTAGTCTTAATAGCTGAGATTAGCTGTGTTATTCCAAAGTCAACAAATCCCCCCGCTCAATCGAATCCCGCGAATTTTTGATTTAGGATAGAATATACAGAACCCAGCAGGTTTGGTACTTGTGAATGTTTGTAAAAAAGTATTGACAAATATTAGCTACATTTTTCCAGTGTAAACTTGCTAAAAAAACATTACGCAAACGACGCGTACGTGCGCGTTTGAGAGTAAAATTGACGTAAGCTGGCCAAGCTCGCGGCCCAAATTAGAGCGGAGAGTTTCTGTCAGTTTAGGGTGAAAAAAGTGAGTATGTTTGTCTGCTGTATAAATATCAGTTTCGTTTCGGTGATAATGCCTTGACAATAACCGAGGTGGCGTGATGAAAAGCCCTATCTTGTTGTGACGCTGGTATGCGCCAACGTCACCGTCATGGTTGGTTGGAAACATTTTAATTTCACTCTCTGACAACCAAAAAACACTTTTCTTTGGTTGAAAACAATCTGTACATCAGCATGTTTTTGCCTTTTTATTCACTTATGCAATATTGAATTCAATTACTAAACCCACAGTAGATTCCGCCAGCCATACCACGATTGCAAGAAATTTATACTGACTGCAAATATGCAAAAACGATGTCTATTATTCTAATGCATAGTATGGTACTACAAAATTTTATTACAAAATTATCATCATTAACATGCACGTGTTTTTGACTATTTATCATTTCCCCTACGTGATGCCATACATTTCATGGTTGAGTAGTTTTGACAAGTGATTTTAGTGCAAAGTAACCAAAATAAACAACTGACCAATTTTCATAATTTTCGGTCACATAGTCAGAAAATTTTCCCATATCATGTTCTTGTGCGTTTTTTTTTCCTTTCAGTATATTATACTGAATGTTACCACAAAGACTGAAATATTATACTGAATGCTTCCACCACACTTCGAAACATTATACTGAATGTTTCCACAAAAACTTTGAAATATTATACTGAATGCTTCCACAAAACTTTGAAACATTATACTGCATCTTTCACAAAAACTTTGAAACATTTTACTGAATGTTTCCACAAATACTTTAAAACCCCATACTTGTTTCCATCTAGCTGCAATAATGTAGCCCTCTCCCTTTTTGGGGGGGGGGAGGGGGAGAGGGCTACAACTCCTTAGGATCTTAATAATGGTGCAGCTGCGGGTGTGATTCGCTCCCGCACGGATTTCGGCTCAAGTTATCAGTAAATGGCTATTTTATTAACATTTCTTACCTTGACTCCAAATAAGTAGACATTCAAGACGTAAATCAATGCAAAAATATACAGAACGATACCTATATCGCTTATTTTTCCAGTATGTCAACATCACAACTCGAATTTATCCGCCATGTTTACTGACCTTGATAGATTGTATTTTGGGACAGCCAATGAGAATTTAGGTTCTATAGGAGCGGATCTTTTTGGAATTCCCATATTTTAAGCTTAAATATCGCTGCTTGCATAAAAATACATGTAACACTTAAAATGGTTTTACATACCTATGTTTTTGTGATTAAATTCAGCACAATCATTTATAAACACCGATAATTGCTTTATTCAGTTGTTCTAAATTTCAAGCGAAAGTCTCACTACGTCAAGCGTGAACTGTCATGGCTGCTGAAGTAAACTACCAGGAAACATGCAGAGTTATTTTACAAGTTTTTCGCATTTAACGGGGTCTGTTGTTGACAGTGAATAAAAATTTCGTCTTATTAGAAGTAAGTTGAATGCAAACATAATTTATTTTGCCTGCAGTCGCTCCTATTAAAAATTTTTTTTTGCACCATTACGGAGATGCTATGGAATTGTAGCCCTCTCCAGAAAACATAAGATTAAAAAATCGGAAAGGGCTACATTATTGCAGCTAGATTCCATCAAAACTTGAAACATTATACTGAATGTTTCCAAAACAAAATTCAAACATTATACTTATTGTTCAACATAAACTTTGAAATATTGTACTGAATGTTTCCACAAACACTAATGCATGACCATGAAACATGATACTAAATATTTCTACAAAAAATTTGAAACATAAATACTTAGACATAAACTTTGAAACAATATACTGATTGTTTCTACAAAAACTTTAAAACATTTTACTGAATGTTTCCACAAAGACTTGAAACTTTATACTGTATGTTTCCTAAACAAACTTACACATTAAACTGAAAGTCTCGACATTAACTTTGAAACATTACACTAAATGCTTCCCCAAAAAACTTGAAACATTATACTTAATGTTTCGACATAAACTTTAAAACATTATACTGAATGTTTGAGACAAATACTTCGAAATATAAATTATAACGAATGTTTCACAAAGACACTAATTAGAGAAAATGTGTTAAACATTCTGTAAATTGTTAACTGGATATGCAAGATATTGTAAGAAACAGTACACAACTCATTATATAGCCCTGAGCAAATATATCCTGACCTTAAATATGTAATTAGATCATAAGCATATTAACCAGGAGCAAAGGATAAGATGTTAAAAGAAATCATGCATTTCACTATATAATCATTAGAGCCCCACCCTAAAACAAGAACCCCTGACCTTGGGGCCATAAAATTGACAATTTTGGGTGAGGCACTCCTGCTCATCATAACTATGTACTTAGTTAGTTTATTTAATACCCAGGAGCAGAGAAGACGATTTTCAAAGAATTCATGTATTTTCACTATATAATCAATACAGCCCCACCCTAAAACCAGAACCCATGACTCTGGGGCCATAAAATTCACAATTTTGGTAGAGGCACTCTTGCTCATCATAACTATGTACTTAGTTGGTATATTTAATACCCAGGAGCAGAGAAGAAGATTTTCAAAGAAATAATGCATTTTCACTACCTACTTATTTAACCCCGCCCTAGCACTAGAACCCCTGACCCAAGGGCCATGAATTTCACAATTTTGGTAGAGGACTCATTGCTGGTTACAATCATGCAAACTGACTACTTGATGTCCAGGAGTAAAGAAGAAGATTTTTAAAGATTGCATTAATTTTAGTGGTTTTGGCCCCACCCCTCAGGCCCCAGGGGTCAGGGATCATGAAATTCACAATGTTTGCTTCCCTTCACCCATAGATGCTTTGTGCCAAATTTGGTTGAAATTGGTTCAGTGGTTGTTTCCCTTCACCCATAGATGCTTTGTGCCAAATTTGGTTGAAATTGGTTCAGTGGTTGCAGAGAAGAAGCTGAAAATGTTCAAATGTTAACGGACAACGCACGACACCGGACGAAAACAGATAGCAATAGGTCACCTGAGTTTACTCAGGTGACCTAAAAAGCAATGGTGCCTTCTTCAAGGCCTCTGGAATAAAACACGATACAAATTCAATTGTTGGAAAGTTGTTACATGATACTCAGGTGACCTATAAGACCCGTGGGCCTCTTGTGTTTTCTAGTTGATGTATCTTATGCCGGCTTTCGTCATGTAAACTGAAATAAAAACTCGGCAATTCTATCACTGATGAACACCAACGAAATCAATGCAAAAAAAAAGTTCAACTGATGCCGCCCATTATGTGACGTAAGCAATATCTCATCAACAGGCCAACATCTCACTTCAACATCAAACATCGCTTTTTTATGACTGCTCAGTAAAACATTTGATGTGTTAAACATGTGAAGTAAAGATTTATAAAGGAGCAAAATTTAAAGTTTAAGATAATTAATTCCTTGAAAGGTTCATTTCATTTCTACTAAATATCTGAAAACAAATAAAAGAAAATATTAACAGCCTTAAAGAACCTGCGGTACTACGTTGCAGTAGTAAACATAATCAATGTGGTATAATAGTTAAGTCATGACACTGAAAATTTGTTAGAACTTAAGTAAACTTTGAGATTGGTTTTACCTCTACTGGTCAGAGACCAGTAAGGTAAGGTGTCCGGCGTCCGTCCGTCTGTCCAATTTTCAATATTACTTGGCGTAATGCAGGGGGGGGGGGGGCGTAAGGGGCGCATCCTCCCTAAAATTTTCAAAGTATGACATGACTCATATTTTATTTAATGGCTAAATATCGGTTTTCTTACAAACCTTGCATTTCCTAGACTATGAATATTATCTCATAATTATGACTCTTCAGCACAAACACGAACAGCTGAAATTTTCGTCTCTTGAATTATCTACACAACAGGAAACTGATTCAGTGGCGTCTGTCCCTCACGTCCATTAAAGCTGAACACGATTCGTAAAAGTAATGTGCCCGCCATTTTTGTTCTCGAGTTTCGCTACTCTGCAGACCCCTATAAATAGGGCAGGACGTAGTCACTGTCCAGTGTAATCAGTCGACACCAGTGTAGACGGACGTTTGCTTCACAGGACTCGGTAGCGAGAATAATAACGTAATACTTCGTCTAATGCAGGAAAGTAAGATACCAAAAAAATTTACAATTATAGTTGTAAAGGTCAGTGCAGTATATAACCAACACAAATAAACGTAACTGCAATAAAATATAAACAAAGGTAATGCAAGATAATCAGCACGAACACGGGTTGCCATTCCACGCCGATACCAGTGACAACAAAGCAGCCAGGTGTAACGAATGCGACGAGTATACCCCAGTATTGATGTATTGAAGATAATGCTATCGAAATTGCGTATGCCTATTTACGAGTCGTGTTCAGCTTCAACCTTTCAGAGTCTATTGGAAGGACATCAACAAATCACCCCGTATCCACTTCAGCCTTCAGCGAAAACACTTCCTTTTTCAACTCTCTAGAGCTTGTGAAATATGAGCAACTAGCGAGAATCCTACTACAACGATGCTATTGGCATCAAGTCATCAACATCCATCAACAAATGTGCTTGTTAATAATCAGCCTCAGAATGCAATGAACCGAATCGGTCCTTTCAAAATTGTTTTGCTACTGACATTTCAAGATACTTGAATGATTCAAATCTTCTTACGATGAAATAAAGTATTCCCTTGTCCAAAACAGAAAACCAGTTGCAGATTACATATTTCCATCGCGCATTTACAAGGATAAAAGTAGACGCAGTGACATTATTTACAGACGATGCAACATGCAGCTCTTTGATTTTATTACATAATCTGAATCGAAAGATGGGTTATTTTGTCTCAGTTGCGTGCTTTTTCCAAACATGTCTCAAAAACGACCCAAGAAACTAATTACAGAACCATATTTTAACTGGAAAGATGCACGTGATGATTTAAAACAGCATGCCGTCTGTGTATATCATTTATCATCAATGACCCAATTACCTGCTTTTGTGTAAACACACACTGAACCAAGACAAAGAATTGACTGGTCAATAAGATCCACTAGAGCTGAAAGAATTGAAAAAAAAAAACCCAGAAAATTCATATCGTCAATCAGAATCACTCATATTTTGTGGCGGACAAGGTATATCTTTACGTGGCCACCGAGATGATGACACTTGCAGATAAGAATTTTTAAACATGGAAAATTCCAAAGAACTAGTCGCATTTTGTGCAACTTGCGGAGACGAACTGCTGGACGAACATATGAAGACCTGTGAAAAAAATGCGACATACGTATCAAAAACATAACAAAATGAAGTACTCCTCTGTATTAGGAAGTTCATAAAAGATGAAATTGTGCAGGAGATTCAACGTCAGCCAATAAGCCCAAACTATTAGTGTGATGAGATGACAGACGCCAGTAATTGGAAACAGCTTGGTGTGGTTATACTATATGTTGCCCATGGGAAACGTATTGAATGGCTTCTTGAATTTATAGAGTGTGAGATCACTGGAAGGACCATTAAAATATAAATGTAAATTTATTATCTCGTGTATGAATGCAGTTGAACTGGATCCGAGCTACTGTCGTTCCCAAACAATGGATGGTGCTGAAAATATGGCTGGTAGACATTTCGGTTGTGTATCACAATTTTAAAACCAGTCTCCTCTAGCTATATATAAATACAGGTCACAAACCATCTACCAAAAGATGATTAGGCTACTATGTAAAATGTAGGGGGGAGTTTAAGGAAGTAAAGAGGGACAGACGGACGGACATGAGTAACAACGATGCACCCAAACTTTCTTTAGGAAGTTTATAAAGAAAGTTTGGGTATAACAATACAGAATGTGAAAGCATAGCAGGGATTTGAGGCAATATTTTATTAAGGTCATTCGCAACGTCGTTTGAACTTTATTGGGTTCTTCCCTGGAGTAGAAGAGTACTACTAAAAGAAAGACGTGTGCAATATTTTTAATGTCTACATTTGGGTTTGTACACTTCCTCTAAAAAAAAATCTGGAATTTATGTTTCGTATTTTTTGTATATTTTTTATTTTAATAATGCAAAAATTTTCATAAAAGGATATCTTACAAAAACCCGTGGTAATGCATGCTGTTTTTTTTTCTCTATGAACATCTTATGGCATAATAATCTTAAGAATAGAAGGTAAGGTACCTTGCATATGTCCTTAATATGCTTAAACTTTGTAAGGCTATGAATTGCCATTGATAAAACAATTTTCTTCAAAGATTGATATTCATTCACATTTATGTTTACAGTATAAGTAGACATTTGAACGAGACGCAAATTAAGCGATTTCTCCTTAAAAATTCCATTTTTTTTTTAGCGAAAAGTACTTTTAGCGATTTTTAAAATGCTTATTTAAGAAGCTATTATAAGTAAAATTCAATTATTTTTTAGTGATATTCAATTTTAGCGATCTTAACACCCTTGCTAATAATGCCAAAATTAAATCCTTGCTAAAAATGCTGCTTGTAGGATATTTTCTCAAGACGTAAAGCTGTAGCAGTTTATACTTTCATATTAATATATTCTTACAAAATTATGGGCTCACTTGAAGAATATTTTATGTTGCGGGTTCGAATCTCACTGCGGGACGAGAAGACCGGTCCTTCGGATGAAACTGTATAAACCGAGGTCCCGTGTCGCAGTAGGTGCTTGCACGAAAAAGATCCCTAACTGCTAAATGATCCTAAGTGCTTTGTCAAAAAATAAATAACTTAATCTTATATTCATATTTATTTTATTCGAGGAATAGTTATCCATTGCTTAATAGTCGACTTTGGTAGGACCGTTGTTCGCCAGACAGTGCTTTTATTTACCAGAGCTGGTGCTTGGGAAGGAAACAATAGTGTAACAGCCACTTTTTTTGGAGTAGGTGATGGTGGTGTCATTTGAGAGGGTGTTATTTGTATTACTTGATTTCCATTAATTATTGCTGGTAAAGGTGAAGAGGGTGTGGGTGGCGTCAACTGCTTAATTTGATTCCTTGATGTCAAAGGTAGTGGAGACATGTTACCGTAATGAACTCCCAAATTCCCGTTTATTATAGGATAAATTAGAGGAAATCCGGTACTTTGTGCTATTGTTCCATTTTGCGGCTTTAGTTTTCCATTTATCATTGAGGAAATTGGTGGGGGCGGTGTAGCAAATCCACCTGACGTCTGATTTGAGATCATGAGCGACGGCAATGACGGAGAAGGGACCGATGGTGTTGCCATTCCATTTTGTACCAATTGGTGACTGATGGGAAGATGTTGCTGATCTACTGTAACTTGAGTTGGGAATATTTTTGGTGATGTGACATATCGATGTGTCGTGCGCTTATCATTAGTTTGATGTTGATGATTGTTTAATGGTTTGGATTCTGTTCAAATACACATATAATAAATAAAGAAAATGTAAGCCATATTCATCTAAACTAGTTTACGATTCAATTTAATAGTAATTATTAATTAAATATGACAGAAGTAGAAAAGGTCAACAGTTTCATGGCTCTTCTACCTCTTTTGACTGGTAAACTGACTTTCAACATAAAGTCTCAAAATTAACAAAAGTGTATTTATTTATTTTATATTTACCATGTCTTGTAGAACAATAATGACCATAACACGGCCATTCCTCGTGACCATAATATGGACATACGGGTACTTCTTTGAATCCTATGCGACATCCTCTGTACCTGACATAAACACCGGGACCACAGGCAGAAGAACAGCCACTCCAAGGCGACCAAAAATGCATTTGGTACAAAGGGGGAACTACATAAGAAAAGAAATAAATGATCTCAGTACTACAAAACGGTAACGATACAAGCATTTCATAAGTCTGCATAAAACACTCAAAAATAGAAGGAATACACTGACCTAAAATATTACTTACAAAAGAATATGAAAACAAATCATAGTTTATTTCTTTTTTTAATACAATGTAAGAAAATGTAAAGTTGCTCACAAAAACGCTTTTGAAGCACATCCTCAGCTTTCCCTAAAAAAAAAAAAAAATTATTAAACGGTTGTATTTTTACGGTTGGCGAACAAAATTGCTATCGTCTACTTCATTAATTATGTCATTAGTGTTGATTCCATGTTATTGAAAAATAATGCTTCTTATTATGATCTTGAATGCCTCTGTCATGCCGTGCTACCTGGTAAATTCAAAATTTAAAACATTTCACTTTAAAACGATCAAGAAAGATGACAAGTAGTTCTACTTATCGTTCTTTGTCGTGCTTACTGTTCATAATGTTTTACCGATGTTGTTACAATTTAAACAGTGTGAATACATTAATTCCCAACTGTGATCTTTTTAAAATCCTTTCACATATAATATTTCCTTCAGAAACATCTTACTCATGAAGTCACCCAAAAGTTAATTATAAATGAATTGTCACTCTTCTAAAATAAAAATGATAACATATTGATCTTACCAGGACTGTGTAGAAGCAGTACAAAAATCAAAACCGAGAAGGCCAACATGCCATTTAACCTGCCTTATCTTAACCAGAAAAGTTTGTGTGGACTTCGTTCTATCATCCTAGAACGTTACTGATCAAATTAATCCCAGTATCACTTATAATTTAAGCCATTTTTGTATGTGATGAACATCTTCATTCAATTACTTTTTTGATACAGAATCTTAAATTGCATTTTAAGGCAATAGTTTTGTGAAATTCAAATCTGTTTGTGAATTCTAATTTTTAAAAATTATAATTTCTTTTTGGAGGGGAAGGGGCTGCGCTCAGTCGAATTTCATTCCTGCAAAATTAAAAGGACGAATCTCTTCGGGAAAAGAAACAAGCTAATTCAGAGAATTTGTGTCCCCCGCTTAGGGAAAAAGTCAACCATGCGCAGTTCGGGGGGTGGGGGGTCCGGATCCCCTTGACTGAATTTGTAGATTTATGAAATGTATACATGTATACTGAAACAAAATTTATAAAATATGCCAATATGGATATTAATTTATAAAGATTTGATTCCTTATTCTTTATTATGTGTATAGATGATTCTTTTGATATGGAATATGTATCACACTGTAATGATGATTTTATGAGTTTGTACAAGCCAGACCTCATACATTTTCCATTTCACATGCTGAATACTATCATTTAGTTTTTAAAAAACCCAAGTATTTCGAAAAAAAACACAATTGGTTCGACCGAGATGCGAACCCGAGCCCTCTGAGGTACGAAGCGAGAGCCATACCACTAGACCACGGGACTGCTTTTTAGTTTATACTGACACTAATTCTTTGCAAAGATGAAGCCACATACATGTGTATATTTTCACGTTCGATATTGTTTAGTAAATGTGTTATCGTACGAACTATCTAGTGTATGTGTAACCTTTTCATGTACGACTGAATTTGTACCTTGTAGTTTTAGCGCCATATTGAATAAACGTGTTTGTGTAAACTCGGTGTTCTAATTGACAATTAGCGAACCTAGCCATCCAAACATGGTGTCAGAAGTGTTCCTAGAGTAGAAAAATGCCGAAGTTCAATCCACCTGAGTGTTTCGCCTTTACCAGGCCAAATGAATGGCCGGAATGGAAACAACGATTCACGAGGTTTCAGATCGCAACGAAGCTGACTGACGAGGATGAACAAATACAGATAAGTTCATTGATATACGCCATGGGACCAGAGGCAGAAGGAATATTCAAGTCTTTCGCACTCGCTAATGGTGACGAGAAGAAATTCAAGAAGGTACTTGAAAGTTTTGACAAGTATTTCGTTCCAAAGAAAAACGTGATTCATGAGCGCGCCAAATTCCACATCCGGAGCCAGCGCCAGGGAGAGTCAGTTGAGGAATTCGTCAGAAATTTACAAGAACTGGCTGCACACTGTGATTTTAGAGATAAGAGCGACCAAATCCGAGACAGGTTAGTCGTGGGCATTATCGACAAAGAACTTAGCGAGAAACTACAGCTTGAATCTGAACTTACACTCACGAAAGCCGTCGAGATGGCACGTAATTCAGAGTTAGTGAAACATCAGATTAAAGACTTACAATCTAAGAACTTAGATGCAGTGAGATTTAGGCAGCAAAATGGACAACAATCTAAACACAATTACAGCAGACAGCCTAAAGCTAAGGAAAGGGTTTACAATAACTGTGACAAGTGTAATATGAAACACAATCTTGGAAACTGTCCGGCATCAGGGAAGAAATGTCTAAACTGCGGGAAAAAGGGACACTTTAAGATAGTTTGTCGAAGTAAACCCAAACACCTAGAGGAAGTTCAAGGTGCATGTTCATCACCTGATTCATTCTACATGGGTTCTATTGACCTAAGCGAGTCGGACAATACAGACGCATGGACAGTAAAGCTGAAGATATGTCGGAAGTACATTACATTCAAGATCGACACTGGTGCTGACACATCCGTGATAACTGAAGCGACGTACAATTCATTGCCAGTAAAGCCCAAACTGCAGGCTTCAACAAATCAGCTGTACAGCCCAGGAGGATCGGTAGAGTGTAAAGGGATGTTTGTTGCTAAGACTTTTCACAAGAACAATGAGTTTCATTTTCGAGTGTATGTGCTTAAGAACTCTAACAGTGGTTCTAATTTGCTCAGTCGAAGTGTCGCACACCGTATGGGACTTGTTATGAAAATCGAGGAAATTCGGGATGTGTTTGGTACACATGGATGCGTCAAGGGCCCCCCGTCAAGATAACGCTTAAGCCTGGAGCTACACCATATTGCGTCACAACAGCTCGCAGGATTCCATTTCCATTGATGCCCAAGGTCGAGGCCGAACTAAACCGCATGGAGAACGCTGGAATCATTGCGAAAGTCACAGAACCGACAGATTGGTGCGCACCCATCGTGACAGCATTCAAGAAAAACGGGGATGTTCGGTTGTGTGTGGACCTTAAGAAACTAAACCAGGCAGTCAAACGTGAACATTATATGTTACCCAACTTGGACGACATTGCCCCAAAGCTGTGCAAGGCTACAGTCTTTTCGAAACTTGATGCTAGTAGTGGGTTTCACCAGATACCTCTAGATCCAGAGAGTTGTCACCTTACTACCTTCATAACTCCGTTTGGACGGTACTGCTTTCAGCGGGTTCCATTCGGTATTACGTCAGCCCCTGAAATATTTCAGCGTCGTATGTCAGAGATATTAGCAGATATTAACGGAGCGGACGCCATAATGGACGATATCATCATATATGGGAGTACGGTGGAGGAGCATGACGAGCGTCTGGACCGCGTGCTAGACCGTATCAAGGAAGTTGGTCTGAAACTCAATAAGAAGAAATGCGAGTTCAGGAAACGGAGCATTGAATATTTTGGGCACATGATTAGTTCAGATGGTATCAGTCCATGTCCAGAACGTGTGCGTGCAATACGTGAGTTGGCTGCACCAACAAATGTGACTGAACTTAAGAGAATTCTTGGAATGGTGAATTATCTCGGTCGATTTTTACCTAACCTTTCTACGGTTATGCACCCCCTTACTGATCTTTTGAAGAGTGACTCGGTATGGATATGGGACAACCCCCAGGAAGAGGCCTTCAAAAGAGTGAAGGATATGCTAACAGAAACACCTGCATTAGCCTTCTACAATTCTTCAAAGCCAGTCGTGATTAGTGCAGATGCCAGCAGTTATGGCCTAGGAGCCGCTATATTTCAGCAGTTTGATGGTCAACTTAAACCTATTGCGTTTGCATCGAGGACACTGTCACCGGCAGAAACCAAATATGCACAGATCGAGAAGGAGTGTTTAGCATCTGTATGGGCCTGTGAGAAGTTCGAGCGCTACATCATCGGACTCGATTCGTTCAAGCTCATCACTGATCACAAACCTCTCGTTCCGCTCATTAACACTCAAGCTCTAGACAGGACACCTGTGAGATGTCAGAGACTTTTGATGCGTTTACGCAGATTTAATCCAGTAACAGAACATGTGCCAGGGAAAAATCTCGTGGTTCCCGACACTCTTTCTAGGAGCCCGCTAACTGGAAACGCTGAGGATACAGAAGAGGAAGTCAATCTCTATGTCGACTGTGTTATACAGAATATTCCGATATCGGACCAACGGCTAGAGCGCATTCGATTAGCTACAGCAGATGATCCAGAGTTGTCTGAAGTTTTGAAGAAGACTCAGAACTGGTGGCCAGACCATGAGAGATCACTGAAAGCAGAAATCCGACCATACGTTTCCGCAAGATCCGAACTGTCTGTCTGGAATGGAATTCTAATGTACAGAGACCGATTTGTTATTCCGGAGGCTCTTAGACCAGAAACATTGCAAGACATACATTCAGGACACTTAGGTCTGAACAAGTGCCGAGAACGCGCCCGAGGAGCTGTATGGTGGCCAGGAATATCAACAGATATAGAGCGTACCATAAAGTCCTGCGAATTTTGTCTTGTTCATCAACCGAAACAGAACCGAGAACCTTTGAAGACTACAGTCCTTCCAGATCGTCCTTGGCAAAAGATAGCCGCAGATCTGTGTGAGCTGCAGGGTAGACATTTCCTAGTAGTTACAGATTATTTTTCTCGTTACCTGGAAATTGCGTATCTGGATTCGTTGACTAGTGCTCACGTAATTGGAAAACTCAAGAACATATTGGCTCGTTGGGGTATTCCAGAGGAATTGGTAACCGACAACGGCACCCAGTTTACATCAGACTCTTTCAAGAAGTTCGCAGCTAGCGCATACAACCACTAGTCCTCACTACCCGCAAGCAAACGGTGAGGCGGAGAGCGCTGTTAAGACTGCGAAGCGTATATTACAGCAGGATGACATCTTTGTTGCGCTTATGGCGTACCGTTCAACACCCATCTCAACCACAGGAGTCAGTCCAGCCGAACTCATCATGGGACGGAGGATTCGAACCGTTGTTCCAGTCAAACCGTCTTCACTAGCACCAAAGTGGCCGGACTTGGACCAAGTGAGGAGACAGGACGCACGAACGAAGGAAACTTCGAAATATAATTATGACAACCGATTTGGGGTTAGGAAACTCCACCCGCTTGGACCCGGAGACCAAGTTCGCATCAAGACCGACAAAGAGAAACAGTGGACAGATAGTGGCACAATCACTAGCGCAAATTACAAAAATCGATCATACCTAGTGGAAACCGATCATGGAATGTTGAGGAGAAATCGGAGGCACTTGCAGCATACTGGATACGTGAACACCGAATTGCCACATACCGTAAATGTGCCGTATCCGTTAACCGACAGTAAACCAAGTGTTTCATCTGACGTTGAGCCACCCTCTGAGCCGCCTAGCCAGGAAGTTACATCTCCTTCTGTGAAGTCCAAAACCGTAACACGTTCAGGACGCGTCGTTCACAAACCCATAAGATTCAAAGACTACGAATGAACATTTGTGAACTCTTTGTGTTATAATGATCTGATTTGTATGTAACAAGTAATGCATGCAATATGAGTTTTATTTGTAGCTTATGTTTTATTCTAGTCATTTTCTGTGAAATCCTAGTCATAAACTTTTAGAGGGGAGATGTTTAGTAAATGTGTTATCGTACGAACTATCTAGTGTATGTGTAACCTTTTCATGTACGACTGAATTTGTACCTTGTAGTTTTAGCGCCATATTGAATAAACGTGTTTGTGTAAACTCGGTGTTCTAATTGACAATTAGCGAACCTAGCCATCCAAACAGATATTGTCAAAATTTTACACAATGCATGAAGTCTAGTTTGACCTTTATTAAACAGACTAGTTTTAATAGATGTAATAAGAATATAAAGTCCTCAGAGAACCTGTTTTATACGTAATAACTCTCCTCATGCCCCTGTGCTAAAAATAACATGTAATACAATAAATACTAATAAAACAAAAGGGACACTTTGAGAGGGGTAAGAGAGGTCCTAGGGAGTTTTGGTATACAATTACATTGCAAAAAATCAAAAACTTCTTGAAATATCGCCCGGAAAGGAAAGTGTTTCATACAGAGAGAATGTATCATTTTAGGTTCTTGAACTTTGACCTTTTGACCTTAAAATCAATAGGGGTCTTCTTATGCCACAGGGAGGTGTTAAGTAAAATGTCATTGCAAAAACTCAAAGGGTTCTCCAGATATCGCGCGGAAACGAAAGTTACAGACAGACAGAATGACGGACGGACAGACAGACCCAAATTAATACCCCCCACTGGTTCAACTAGGGTATACGGATAAGTAGTTCCATAAAACCGATTAACATCTTTCAAATTTAAAATTTGATAAGAAATAGTTCCTTTTATAGTAGATAGTGGGAATATTTTGCCTTATTACTTCAAATAAATCCTTTTAAAAATAGTCCATAAGAAGTCCCCTTTACAAAAAAAGTTTCACAATTCCACATTAAACCTACATTGACATTAAAAGGGTCGACAGTTGACACCTCTTACTAATCAACAATGTCACCACAAAGGTCGACAGGTCGACAGTTGACACCTCTTATTGGTTAACCTACAATGTCATCACAAAGGTCGACAGTTGACAACTCTTATTAATTTTCAAACCCATCTGAAATATAAGGGTTAGTTTTCAAATTCACTTGAGAGATAAGGGTTAGTATTCAAACCAGGCTGAGAGATTAGGTTTAGTACTAGAACCTCCTGAGAGATTAAGGTTAGTTTTGAACCCACTTGAGAGATTAAGGTTAGTTCTTGAATCCACCTGAGAGATTAGGGTTAGTTCTAGGGTTAGTTCCAGAACCCACCTGAGAGATTAGGGTTAGTTCAAAAGCCCACCTGAGAGATTAGGGTTAGTTATCGAACATGATAGATTAGGGCTATTCCTCTATCCAATGTAGAGGTCAACCAGTCGACCTGTCTACCTTCCGACCCATCTACTTGTCAACCCGCCGACCTGTCAACCAGTCCACCTGTCTACCCATCCACCTTTCAACCCGTCCACCTGTCAACCCGTCCACCTGTCTACCCGTCAACCAGTCGACTTGTCAATCCGTGGACCTGTCTACCCGTGGACCTGTCAACCCGTCGACCTGTCAACCAGTCGACTTGTCAACCCGTCGACCTGTCAACCCGTCGACCTGTCAACTTGTCGACCTGTCAATCCGTCTTATGCTGGAAAACTTCTTCTAATTTTCTTTATTTATTATCCAACATCGTGCATTAATTCGAATTTGGCGCATGAATCCGATCATAAAGCAAGGCGCATTATAATTCAAATTTGGCGTATGAAAATATTTTTACCGGGACTACTTATACATATATCCTAGTTGAGCCCCCCCCCCCCACTTTTCAAGCGGGGGACAAATAGGTACAATGAGGATAAGGATATTTGACAGAAGTAAAAATGTAAAATACCTAAAACCCTGCAGCGGTACATTTTTGTGCCCTGCTATCACGCGGATGCGTTACTTGCAAATCTGAACCGCGTATATTGTCAAAAATTTTTGCATAATTTTTTCCCTGGTAAATAGGTGATAATATTTGTACAATCATGCACACAGCGCTGGTGATAATATTTGCCGTTTACTCCATGATTAGGAAGGCCAAAATTTTCAATGGGACTATGTCCCCACTATTAACAATTTTAATGTGCCAATTTCAAAATTATTGGGCCATCTAATTATTCTCAAGGGCCATTTTGAAAAAAAAAATGACATATCATATATAATACATTCAACATTTGTGAAAAGATTGTAAAGATCTTTGGAAGTCATGAGACTTATTTCCATTCCCCTCAAGGCGAATTTTCAGAAGTTTTTCACTTAAAACTGGTGACAGTCTATTTCTTAGTTTATTGACAATGATATTTTGCTGCCAGCCGTGTGAAGAGGTAGAACAAGGGATATCATGGTCAGCTTAATGAGATCTGGTAGCTGATCAGAATGGTGCTGTATGACCAAGTCCCACAGTGTCTCCATGCTGTCAACAGGATATCTAGCATCCTTCACTATGACTTTTGCCTGCATCCGCTGATGAAGAACAGCATCCTTGTCCAACATTGGCTCTGATTTAGAACCCTTGTGATACTGAAGAAAAAGTTTATTTATTCAATGAATAATCAAAGGAGATACACTTACTTTAGACTTAGTTTAATTAAACACTTCATCCTAGAAAACATACCAGATCTTAAGGGATGTTTATATAACTTGAAGAAAGATTGTAAATATACAATCCTGAAGAAAACTTACATAAATTTATGGCATGACAATTTGGGCAGCTAAACTACGTCCTTATGTTAAAATTAAAGATCAATTTGGTTTTGAAAATTTTTCTTGATACCATCAAAAATTTTAAGTTGAGGAGATGCCTGAGTAGATTTCGAATATCTTCACACCATTTACAGATTGAAGTTGGAAGGTTTCATGGTATCCCAGCACACATGCAATTATGTTCAAAATGTGATTTAAATGAGATGGAGGATGAAATACATTTCCTCTTTAAATGCACTAATTTCAAAATATTGCATATGATATTTGAATATTACTACGTATACATTGTTACTTTTTAAAAATTATTGTTGTGCTCCTTTTGCCTATCTACATTAGACATGAGGAGGAATGCAACCTTTTATTCGTTTTAGATATTTGACTAGAATCCATGCATTTCCTGAAGCATCGTCCCTTGATGTCTTTTGTAGACTGGCAACCATTTATAGACCTTCTTCTTATAATATATTTACAATATTTGCACACCACCATGGTAAAATTGGTTTAATCTTTTTATTCTGCTCATTAATGAGAAGCTAATATGGCTTTTTACAAGTGAATGTGTCAAACTTAAGATAAATAAGTCAATCCATATAAAATTATTGTACATATATGATGTTGAGTAGTGGAATTTTACGAGAAGCACTGACTTCTACAGTTGACGATTTACTTGGACATTTAAACTTGTATCATGTACGGAAGTACAGAATTGATAATGCATAAGAAAACCTTTCTAGTAGTCATAGGTTTGGTATTAGGGGCACTAACATGTGAAGATTGGGAGTTAAGAGTAGGGTGGTTGTCGTTTTCTTCGAGGACAACTTATATGTGCATTGAAATAACCCATTATTTACGTTTAATTCAATGTTGAGCTAAATATTAATATCATAAAAGAGCTACCGTACATAGCCTTAGTGTAAAAGTTAGCGTCAACTGTAAAAGTCAGCGCTCCTCGTAAAAGTCCATTACTACATTGTTACTTTTTAAATTATAATTGAGCTTTTTTTGCCTATCTACTTTAGACATAAGAGGGAATGCAACCTTTTATTCATTTTAGATATTAGACTAGAATTTGTGCATTTCCTGAAGCACCGTCCCTTGATGTCTTTTGTAGACTGGCAACCATTAATAGACCTTCATATTTTAATATTTTTACAATATTTGCACATCACCATCTTAATATTGGTTTACTCTTTTTATTATGTTCATGAATGAAAGTTAATATCATGGCTTTTTTAAATATACAAATGAAAATGAGTAAATCTTCAGATTATTAAGTCAATTCATATCAAAATATTGTATATAATTTTTGAATATTACTATATTGTATTTACAATATTTGCATACTACCATGGTAAATTGGTTAAATGTTTCATTGTGTACATTGTCTCTATTTTATGTGATAATATACTTGTATCTGTGTTATGCCCCTAGTGGGACCATGATTGGAAATAAATTCTATTATATTCTATTCTGTAACTTGATTGGGAAAAAAGTTCTATGAACAAGTCGAAATTTAAAGCCTCTTTATTATGAAAGTGCCAAGTGTTTAAGAAAACGGCGCATCACTGGACATTGGCCGTTATGTCAACAGATGCCTGTGTCATTCCTTCAATGCAACGGCTAGCACAGTTAGGGCTATTTTGCGCTTAAGGCATATACAAATACGACATTTACTTACCTGGGTCAAATCTCCATAAGGAATCGTTTCATCATACGTTACAGAATAATTGCATCATTGTAACGCTTTGGCACGGTGTCTTCTGTATCCTCGTCATCATCATTTAAATTACCATGTTGACAACTCCTTGAAGACGAGGTCGGTTGCCCGGGATTCCCCAAAGACCTTGTCCAAGGTTGGGAGTAATCAGATTTCCCTAAAGAACTGGTCATTGGCATGGGATTTCCCGAGACGGTAGGCCTGGAATTCCCCGTTGACCAAGCGCTGGTCGATTTCCGGGGGTTTCTGGATCCTGTAAATTGACGAGGACTTTCCAGAGAGTGACCGATATGTGTGGTTTGTGTCGAGGGGGAACTGATGCAGAAAGATGAAGGGGAGTTCACAGAGGAGCTTTACCTTTTCTCCATGTTAACAATCTCCTTGAGAAAAATTAACAAATAATACACATCGTTTGGAAATAGGTAAGTTGTGAAGTATTTAGTCAGATTTAATCACAACAATTTAATCAGATTCAACTAAATATACTCTGTATGAATTCTGAAATATTTCAATTATAAAGGCTAAGGCTGACGTTCTAAAAGTATAGATTTAAAAGAAGTTTGTGAATGGCTTATGGGGGAGGTGTATCAAAGCAAAATTATAATCATTTATGGTATATTTGATATCCGAGTCTTTTTCAGTTAAAATGCTCTCTTTGATTATGTACTTTTCTCTTATTCGCTGACGTAGCCTTTTTCTCATCTTTCGGGTAATACATCTCTCGAATAGCTAAACTGACTGACACTGGCTATCATCTCTTCCACTATTGAGTCAAAATCCAGAGGATGGATGAGGTTACTCGAAGGAAACCCTCTTCGATAAACGATGATTCTTTTGTTTTCCTCGTCAAAAATGTGAGTTTTAAAATATTTTAATGTGTACAGCATTCTGAAATTATTTAATATTATAAAAGTTTGCAACACCAAAAAATTAATAAAAAAATAAATAAGCTTCAATTTACGTACCACTCCATGTTGCTGTGTTGTTTCTTCCAGTTCAGTTGTTACACTCACAAATCTGGTGGAAATGTCAGTCCGTTGCACTAAGCCAGATGAGAAGTTGAATGAAAAGAATTATGCAATGTAATGTCCAGGTTACTCTTGCATGATTCGCCCCCCCCCCCCCCCGAATAAACGGATTTTTTATGCGCCCGAGTGTATATTGTTTTTGTTTGTCTGTCTGTCAGTTTTCAACTTTAACCTTCGTCATAACTTTTGAACCATGAGAGATAGAAACTTCGTATTTGGTATGCATGCCTCACTAATGACGCTCTTCCAAATGACACCAAGGTCAATGGCCTTGTGACCAAGACTATGACCTTTATGCTAAAACATAAATTGTATATTATTTACATGAGCAGAATGATAACTATCTATCCTTCTGTGTTCAATATACCAGAAGTGAAAAAAGAATTAGATAGATTACAAGATCAGTATGTACTGGTTCCTGCCGACAAAGCAGGTAACAACATTGTCTTCGTTTGTAAGGCTCATTATATAAATTGCATTCTAGAAGAACTTAGATTTTATTCTACTAGTGGTAATCCTACTTATACTCATACTTCTCTTTCTAAGGAAGAAATTCTTCAAAATCACCTGTCATTTTTGAATACTTTCAATATTCCACAGAGCCAAAATGAATTTGAACTACCTTATATATATTGGATTCCGAAACTTCATGAGAATCCTTACAAGAAGGATATGGAAATAACGAACAGTATTCAATCTCAACGTCCATTAAACAAATATACAAAATAAGAGCAGAGCAAACACGGACCTCCGAAACATCAGAGGTGGGATCAGGTGCCATGGAGGAGTGAGCATCCCCTGCCGACCGGTCACACCCGCCGTGTGCTCGTTGTCATAATCAGGAAATAACGGAAAAAATCCGTGGTCAATTCAGTGTATAAATAATGGACTAACAAGAGGTATGAAAAACGTCAGTCAGCATTTCATTCAATGATAAATTGTATTTGCTGACAAGGTCATTGTATCGACCATAGAATTTACGAAATGATGATACAAACAAAGATACATTGCAGGTTCCAGTAAATGTTCAACCAAGGCTCTTTTGTTACTTCTCACGAAGATATTGACAGTAGTGAAGGAAAAACTTCAAGAGTACTGTGCAACTATATATTCAAGAAGTGGTGTAAATCAGATGTGGATACTTAAAAATTCTAAAGAACTTTTGGACAATTTGAAATCACAAGACTTTACAAAAATCAACAGCTTAAAAACTTACGACTTTTCAACTTTATACACAACAATTCCCCACGACAAATTAAAATCCAGGCTTTTTGATATCATTGACAGCTGCCTCTTCAATAAAAATGTAACTCGTAAAATTACTTACCTCGTCATTGGTCATTTAGCAAAATTATTTTGTTAAAACAGATTCTGATTGCACACATAACTACTCTGAAGTTGACATCAAGAAGATGCTTGAGTTTCTGATTGACAATATCTATGTGGTTTTTGGAGACCAGGTATTCCAACAATCTATTGGAATTCCCATGGGAACAAATTGCGCTCGGTTATTAGCAGACTTATTTTTATATTCATATGAAGCAGAATTTATGCAAAATCTTATGCGTGAAAAGAAGAAAACACTTGCTGTGGCCTTCAACTCTATATTTAGATATATCGACGACGTATTGTCAAATAATAATAATGATAATTTCCATTCCTACGTCGATACGATATATCCTAGTGAGATTGAAATAAAAGATACCACAGAGTCCGACACTTCTGCTTCATATTTGGATATTTTACTTGAAAAAGACACTAATGGTAATCTAACAACCAAGCTATATGATAAACGTGATGACTTTAACTTTTCTATCGTCAACTTCCCTTACTTATGCAGTAATATACGTCCATCACCTGCATACGGAATATATATATCTCAGTTGATTCGATACGCAAGAGCATGCTCTACGTATGAACAATTTCTTAAACGAGGTAAATTATTGACAAACAAGTTGATGAAACAAGAATATCAGCAGTCTCGTTTAAAGTCATCATTTCGTAAGTTCTATGGTCGATACAATGACCTTGTCAGCAAATACAATTTATCATTGAGTCAAATGCTGACTGACGTTTTTCATACAATTGTTAGTCCATTATTTTTCACACTGAATTGACGACGGATTTTTTCCGTTATTTCCTGATCATGACAACGAGCACACGGCGGGTGTGACCGGTCGGCAGGGGATGCTCACTCCTCCATGGCACCTGATCCCACCTCTGATGTTTCGGAGGTCCGTGTTTGCTCTGCTCTTATTTTGTATATTGTTTGATGGACTTTGAGATTGAATACTGTTCGTTATCTCCATATCCTTCTCATTGATCTGATAGTATTTTACTTACGTCCCATTCGAGATAGAATTTTGACCTTTACTCGGCACTCAGGGCCATTCTTCATCGTGCCAAGGCCTGCCGTGACACGGAACCTCAATTTTTAAGGTCTCATCCGAAGGACCCGCAACTTCCACTTCAAGTGTCGAGCGCAAGGCGAGGAAACAGTCGCTACCCATTTTTTTTATCGAGTTGGGTCAGTCGCAGCCGAGATTCGAACTCTCGACCTCCCGATCACGGATTAGAAAGTATTATTACACATTATGAAGATATTTGCAACAGTGGTTTAAATGTGTAACTAGATTCTTCAGTGATTCCTAGACTATGATCAAAACCTTGTTTTTAAATGAAAAGATTTGTAATTAGACTTGTTGATGACATAAAGCAAATATGTTCCCCAATATATTATAATTGTTTTTCAAAATGATTAAAATAGATGAAACATATCTAAGGAGAAGGTGACTTCAATATACCCGAAAATAAAATAAGGGAATGACCTATCACAAAATTCAGTAAGGTTAGTAATATCTAATTTTACCCTGAACCAATAAGTGACTCTACTATGGGTAACTTCATTCCTAACACTTTACTACTGAACTTGAAGTTCTTCGGTACGAAGCTTGACGTTCTTGACCCCTAAAGTGAGTTGAGCTGAGTAGCTCTATTTATAAGCAAAGGAATCCAATGAAGTATTACAATAAATGTCTAATGTAGTAAGCCAATAGAACTACAGAATACAATACGTTTGGTGTGACTGACAATATGGCGGGCTCAATGAATCACTTAAACAAGTGGAATATATCAAATACTGATTTTGTACGATTTTTAAAATAACTTCTAAATTAAACTAGAGGAACTTTAAGCACTGAGCTAAATAAAGGATAACCCCGCCCCCCATGCATACGATTATAATGGATGGTTCATTCATTCAATGCTTTGCCCACACCCACAACTTGGCTGCTCAAGAAAGCCTGAAAATTAAGCAAGTTTCTTCACTGCTGGCAAAAATAAGAATAATTGGCACTTTCTTCCACAAATCTACGGTTACAGCATCAACTTTAACAAGTATTCAAACCAGAAGTCTCTGTCGAGACTGAAGCTCTACTGGTTTGTAATTATAGCAAATAAATAGAATAATGATCCTTGATCAAGTCTCTTTATGTTCTTATTGTAGTCTACTTGCATGCCACATTATATTATAATCAGACTAAAACTGTATTTGGAGTAACATTTTGAAATAATTTAACAGAAATTTCTATTTTTAGTAACCACGGCAACACCGTTCATCGAAATCAAAACCGATACACAGAATTATGTATCTTAGTGTAGTCTACTTGTGTGCCAAGTTATACTGAAATCAGACCAAAACTGTAGGAGGAGTAGCATTTTGAAAGAATTTCACAGAAATTTCTATTTTTAGTAACCACGGCAACACCGTTCATTGAAATTTAAAACCCATACACAGAATTATGTATCTTAGTGTAGTCTACTTGTGTGCCAAGTTATATTAAAATCAGACCAAAACTATAGGAGGAGTAGCATTTTGAAAGAATTTCACAGAAATTTCTATTTTTAGTAACCACGGCAACACCGTTCATCGAAATTTAAAACCAATACACAGAATTATGTATCTTAGTGTAGTCTACTTGTGTGCCAAGTTATACTGAAATCAGACCAAAACTGTAGGAGGAGTAGCATTTTGAAAGAATTTCACAGAAATTTCTATTTTTAGTAACCACGGCAACACCGTTCATCGAAATCAAAAACCGATACACAGAATTATGTATCTTAGTGTAGTCTACTTGTGTGCCAAGTTTTACTGAAATCAGACTAAAACTGTAGGAGGAGTAGCATTTTGAAAAATTGTTTACAGACAGACAGACGGACGGACGACGGACGCATTACTATCGCATAAGCTCTTCTGGTCTCTGACCAGTAGAGCTAAAAATGCGGTCATTTCCATGTCTATAACTCAAAATTGATGTTTGTACTCGCTGGAAAGAATGTATGGTTTTAACTTTATCGTGCACTAAAAATTTTATGTTTTGAAAAAGTATTGAAACTGGCTTAAATATATGTTGAGTCACAGGAATCGCGTACCTATCAATTTTGCCGAAATTTTCGGTAATTAAAAAAAGATGCGTAATACCTATAATAATAACACAAGGAGTGCAACTGATGTCCACGACGCCATGGGCGGTCCATTTACCCAAAAGGAACAAAAAAAAAAAAACAATCACACACAATTAACTAGAGATAGCGATTTTACGTTTAGATATATACGAGTACAAGTACTTGTACCTCCCCGTTTTAAATTTTCTTGAATGTCTACTAACTTGTCTCTGGTTTTTTTTCACATATGACCTCAATCATCTAGATTAGCGTTTCAGGCAGTTTTGTTCCTTTTCGGGTAAATGGACGCGCCCGTGACGTCACGTCATGGCGTCGAGGACAACGGATATTTGCACTAGGAGTTCCTCGGATGACTCGTACCTCGCACATAACCTCGGACGTCGACGGTGATCTACCATCTTGCTGATTCAGTCATGTGATCTTATTTGAATTTCTTTCAAATGTCATACATTTGAAATCGGAGTTATTTTGTGGCACACTCAACAGTTTTTTCTTGCTTTCAAAGCCTGTTAACATGAGGACATAATCAAAACCTGTTTACGATAAAGAATTGCATAAATTAAGAAACATTTTCGAAGAACGTTATGCAGAGCGAAATATGAAATGAGTGATAAGGCAGTTTCCGGTGGAGAAATGTAGGGATCTGTTGCGTATTCCTCCACCAATCACATCCGAGGTTTGAATGGAGCGGAGCGGAGTCAGCCGAGGATTGCCGATTGGGATATATGAGCGAAGTTGTGGAGAAATGTCACTGCTACTGCTGTAAAAAATACTTTTGAAATCGTATGCATTAAGAGCCAAAAAGAACGGTCTCTTCCAAAAAGATTGGTTTGTGTTTTATAATTTTAGATTGAAGATTAATTGTGCGACAGCCTTTATATTAAGCGAAGGGTTTCCAGGTGACCTGAAATGCGTTGTGCACTCTCCTTGTGTTATTATTATACGTATTACGTATTTTTTTTTATTTAATAGAAATTTCGGTATAATTGAGGTACGCGAACTCCTGTGGTTGAGTGAGATAGACCAGAAAATAATATGGCATAAAAGGAGTACCAATCTGGAAATATGACGTCATTAATATGATGGAATCCGGCACTTTAAAATAGAAAAAAAATGACTCATTTCAAGGGTAAATTTCCACTAGAAAATAGTGTCCACAGCCGTCGCCCACTTTACATTTTGGATATGTTGTATAAAATGCAATGAAAAATCACACATCTCTTTGTGGGCGATGACTGTGGACAATATTAGCCCCCAACCTCCGCCCTGTACTGAAAATTGATGTCTTCTGCAACTTTTTTTAGAGAATACGGGAAAAAAACACACGTTTATGACGTCACAATTAGCATTTATAAATGCATGTGAGAAAAATAATTTTATGATTTTTCTGGAATTTCAATGATTCAGATAGCATGATTTTTCATATTTTACTTAATAACCAGAAGTCTCTGTCGAGACTGAATCTCTACTGGTTTGTACTTAAAGCAAAGGAAGAGAAAAGTTCTTAAGCAGTTGGGAATTGAAACTTTACCACAACAATAAAAAAAGAATAATGATCCTTGATTAAGTTTCTTTATGTTCTTAGTATAGTCTACTTGCATGCCACATTATATTATATTCAGACTTAAACTGTATTTGGAGTAGCATTCTGAGAGTATTTAACAGAAATTTCTATTTTTAGTAACCAAAGCAATAATGTTCATAAAAGTCAAAAACTGATACATGTATATAGAATTTTGTATCTTAGTGTAGTCTTCTTGTGTGCCAAGTTATATTGAAATCAGACCAAAACTGTAAGAGGAGTAGCATTTTGAAAGAATTTCACAGAAATTTCTATTTTTAGTAACCACAGCAACACCGTTCATCGAAATCAAAAACTGATAGACAGAATTATGTATCTTAGTGTAGTCTACTTGCGTGCCAATTTATACTGAAATCAGACCAAAACTGTAGGAGGAGTAGCATTTTGAAAGAATTTCACAGAAAATTCTACTTTTAGTAACCAGGGCAACACTGTTCATTGAAATCAAAAACTGATATACAGAATTATGTATCTTAGTGTAGTCTACTTGTGTGCCAAGTTATATTGAAATCAAACCAAAACTGTAGGAGGAATAGCATTTTTAAAAATTGTTTACAGACAGACAGACCGACGGACGACGTACGCATTACTATCGCATAAGCTCTTCTGGTCTCTGACCAGTAGAGCTAAAAATTGGAATGCAAATATCTTGTTACTTAAGAGGGAGTTCTTTAACAGAAAAAATAAAATAACATTTTACATGGTTTTTTTCCACACTTTAATTGAAAGCTCTAATTGTTACATAAAGGTGCCTCTGTGGTGTTGTAATTGCTTTTGTTGTTGTTGTTGTTGTTAGGTTTGGAGTTGGTGTTTTAACTGTTGTATTTGCTGTATGGTTTCTTGTTGTAGGGTTTGTTGTTGTGGAGGTTATTGAAGTTTTAGGATATGTTGTTGCTGATATTGTAACATGTTTTGGTGTTTTCCTTTGGGCTAAGGTAATTGTAGTTGAAGCTATAGGAAGAGAAATGTACAGATACTTGAGCCATGATAAGTTCGCTGAAAATTAATGTCAGCGCAATGCTAATTCAAAAGACAACTAATAAACCAAACATTTTAATTAATAAAAAAAAACGCCTCAAATTCTTGTGAAAAATATAGCATATACTAGCTTTAAAACAGTGTTCCATGGTTATTTAATTTTAACACCAATTCCCACTTTCATGCTACTGTTGGATAATTGTGTTTTCTGAATAAAAGTTTGCATCAACAGTAACTGTTATCAACAGTTAAGTTATTTATTTTTACTAACATTTCAATCTTGAAAAGAGAACTCGGAGAATCAACATTTAAATGGAAATTAATGTAACCTGGACAAGACTGGGTGTTGCAAGATTCTGTATGAACCGACACTCCCCGACACGTTTTTCCTCCGTGAGATGGTGAAGGGTTGTTACATTTTCTGGTCCGTATGCTTACTCCCCCTCCACAAGAAACAGTACAGCGAGAAGGGTTTTGCCAACTGGACCAAGCACCATTTACTATAAATTAATTTTTAAGTTCAAGGAAGGATGGTAATAAATTGCAAAGTAGGTTTCGCAACATAAATCATGAATAATATTATTGGTTTTTCTATTTCCATAAATGAAAATCAATGATCTAAATTAGTAAATAAATCCGTGCATTATATAAACTGTTTAGAATATTTAGATAATAAAATTCTGAATTGTCATGTCTCATCATAAAGTTCTTTTCTCACCGTGAAGCGAAGTAAAATTGATCAGAAGATAAATAGAGTAAATGCGTCTATTACCGGACATTCGGGGATCTTCGGACATTTTTTTTTCTCTCCATTTATTACGCTAGTTTATCATTCCTCACGCTTCCGAACGATTTATAGCTAGTTTCATTTCAAATCCGTTCTTTTACATAATGCGTGTGCTTTGTTTACCGTGTTGTGATTCGTCAAAGTGTCACACGTGATTTTTTTTTCTACTTTCACATTTGCCGCCTGACAAAATAAACAAGATCGCGACAAATTAGTCATGTAACCACCCTTTCAGCGGTAAAATAGCACCGCCCAACCAGTTCTTAAATAAAAAAAAAAAAAGAGGGAAATTGATTTTTCTTTAATAGAATGCAAATACTCCATGTTTTTTCATCGATTTGTTGATTAAAATATAAGAAAAATACTGTCCGATTAACCCCAATATTAAATTAATGTTCTGTTTTGTTGCAAGGGTTATTTCGGACAGTTTTTTGACATGTAAAGAGAAGATATTTCTAAACAGAAAAAATATTATTTCAATGAAATAATTTAGTAAAATATGTTTAAAAATAATTGGAAGGATGAACAAAAATTTCATTTAGTTTAATAAAATGTGTATTTAAATAACATGTAGATATACGAGACAGGGAGAGAGATTTAAACCGGAAACATAACGGAACTTTTAAAAACAAAAATGCTATAATCTTATTTGAAAAACACCAAGATACGAGAAAGGAATAGGGAGTTCCTCCTCATTTTTTTTGGAATATTCTTTTGCTTCAAACTTAAATATGAAATTTATTATTTATTAGCCCCCCCCCCCCATCTCTGTAAATATTTAGGATGTTTTGTGATCGATTCCATCCATAACGTATATGTAATTGTGCCTAACCGAACACCCTTCTTGGTTTTTACAGTCACTCCTTAAAGTTTTTGACTCCTTCTAAGGCTTCTTTTGTAGCCCCCTCCCCATGACATTTTTCAAATTAAAAAAAAATATTATACAAAAAAGTGAAAGAGAGAGATGTATTTTATTTTATATCATCAAAACGCAGATCATTTTTCTTACTTCTCATTTACAAAAATATGCCACGTCGGGGAAAAAGCATTAGAAGTCAGTATGACACTGGGGCTTTGCAAGCCGCGGTAAATGCTGTAAAGGACGGTAAATTGCCCTTACGAAATGCCGCAAAATTCTTGAAAGTTCCAAAGTCTACAATTACCAGTCATGTAAATGTGACTGTTGCAGACGGAAGAAGACCGGGAAAACAGCCCGTTTTCCCCAAAGAAGTAGAAAATGAGATGCTGGTAAAATGGGATTTGGGATAACAAGAGCACAACATGCTTTCAAAATAGGACATTTGGCTAATATAATGAAAGTGAGAGTGAAAACCCCATTTAGAAACGGGATCCCAGGAAAAGACTGGGTGGCTGGATATCGAGATATATATTTTCGCACCCCAATCCCACTCAGCAATGTAAGAGCTAGAAGGCTGAATCACGAAGTGACAAATAAATATTTCTCTGGCTTAAGGTTTCGTCAAAGGTCAACATGTCTAAGAAATTATTTTTACACTAGCTCCAAAACTATGTGTGGTATAAAGTCAAAATGTTTACAGTTTATAAATATATCATTTATTAATAGAAAATATCGCTTGATAACATATATTTTTAAAAAGATATTTTCTGAAAAAAATTGTATCAGAAAATGTGCATATTTAAAGAGAAATGCACCTGCTTAATTCCGTCCTTTTGTGAAAACCATCATTGCAGAAATAATAAATGTTTATCATTGAAGGGCAAGTTGGACGTGAATGGTCTTTGATAGGCTGTTATTGAAAGCATGACATGTATAAAGACAACACCCCTGTAAAACCCGCCATTTGCAATGTATTTTCGCTTTCGAGTCCTAACATTTGGACAAAATAAACAGGGAAAATAACTTTCCAGAGGCTATCCAAGTCCAACTTGCCCTTCATTGATAAACATCTTTTGTTTCTGCAATGATGGTTTTCACTAAAAGCACGGAATTTATTAGGCGCATTTTCTGAAAAATATGCATTTTAAAAAAGATTTTTTTCTCAATATTTTTTCCAAGTATTTTTTATCAAGTGGTACTTTCTATCTGTTAATCAATGAAAAATTTTTAAACTGTAAAAGTTTTAACTTTAAACCTCACATAGCTTTGGACAACATGTTGGAGTTATTATATGTTGCCCTTTGACGAAACCTTAAATGACACCCTTTCACAGCTGAATGTACATACATGTACTTACCCGTAACGAATTTGGAATATTAAAGAAACAAATGCCTCTATGACTCACAAGCCATCTAGAGTTTTGGCTGATAATGTGGTATCTGTTTTAGCTTGCGTAAATGCTGCAGGTCAGGACATCCCCCATGGGTATTGTAAAAGGACTGACAGAAAAATCGCTTAATGCGTATAACGTCTCAGGAGCCTTTCAGAATGCAAGTACACATATCAGAAGAAGGCATAGATGGAGGATGTCTTAGGTGTGACTAAAACACTGAAGCCCAGAGAGACCAGTGATTATTATCTTAGACAGTCACAGTTCGTATGAGACTTTTGGGCTTATTACAGTGGTGCGGGAAAAATTACTCTCTTTGCATTGCCCCCTCATACCACTCAATACCTTAATCCTTTGCACTCGGAGGAAAGGGAACTGGCCAAGAGACAAATCATGGTTTGTAGTGAGAGGCAATGTCCCGCGTTGTCCGATAATAGACGCATTTACTCTACATCTACTATATGTTGATTTTTAGGTCACCTGAGTAATGTCGGGTCGGTCTAGTCTCGTTGTTGGTAGAAAATATTATTAAAAATTGAATTATATAGATCAAATGTAAGAATATATTTGGATAAAAGTTAAAAAATAAACAAATATGGAAGACATTCATTCTCCCTCTCTCAAAAATACTGAGTATACTCATTAAATCTTATTTTATATCCAATATGTCAACTTCTAGTAAGTTAGATTCTGGAAAAGACTGTAAGACAAAGCAATTATTTTTGTTATATCTTTCGTGTAGGATTATCAATAAAATAATTCAGAAAAGAAAACGAGATTTTTAGGCATATCATTTATACCTGAGAATTCATACCTGGACATAAGTGAGTGTTACAAGAGACAGTTTCCATTGATTTTCCATAGCATCCTTGTCCTCCAAGAAAAGGAATAGGACAGATACAGGTTCGGTATTTTGTTTTCATGCCCCCTCCACAAGATTTACTACACGGACTACTACTCCAAGAACTCCAGGAACCTATAAAAACCAATATTTTTAAACAGTTAGTAGAACAAGAAATCTGTGAGCCAATGCCCACTAGTAATACCCCCGCTCTGATGTGAATATACAATGAATATGTTAATATACACGCTAAGTTCAGTTACGGGTAGATGCACGGATAAATAGGAAATTGTCATCAGATTCACATAAAAACAAATCCAACCATATGGCATGCCTCAACAAAGTATGTGCTTAAATTTCAAGCATCTGTAATGATAAGCTGCTGAGAAAGCTGAAAAAATTGTTATGTACGAAACGGACAGATGCATGGATAAACAGAAAGTTGTCATCAAATAAGAACACAAATGAATCCCACCATATGGTATGCTTTAGCAAAGCGTGTACTAAAATTTCAAGCATCTGCGATAAGTAGTTAATGTGAAAACTGCGGCCAAGAGACGGACAGAGGCACGGATAAACAGGAAAATAATATCGGATTTAAACAAAAATGAATCCCACAAACTGCATGCCTAAGAGAAGATTGTGTTCAAATTTGAAGCATTTGCGATGAGTAGTTGCAGGGAAAACTGCGACCAAAATTTGTTATGTACGAGACGGACAGACGCACGGATAAACAGAAAGTTGACTTCATGATTTGAACAAAAATGAATCCCACCATATGGCATGCCTCAAAGAAGATTGTATTAAAGTTTCAAGCATCTGCGATGAGTAGTTGCTGAGAAAATTTGTTACGGACAGACACACAAACTCAGAAGACACACAAGGGTAAAACAGTATTATACCCCCCTCTCCTTTGGAGCGGGGGTATAATTATGCGTTTAATCTTTGGAATAGGTAAAGAACAAGGTACAATTTCAATACAAATATTACCTTGTGATTTAAAAAAAAAATGAAACTGATGTAAAAAAAAAAATTAAAACTCGTGCTTTCTGAATTATTGAAATTCCATGCAGAAGAATCATACAAATTATTTTTCTAACATGCATTTATAAATGCTTATTGTGACGTCAAAAACATGTGCATTTTTCCGCATTTTCTAAAAAAAAAAGTTGCAATACTGTAGTGAATATATAAAAGTGAACTAAGGTTAAGATTTAAAAGCAACAGGAGCGATCGAAAAAGACCCAAAACACAGCGTTAAATGCAGTTATCTATTAGTTTTAAAAGGTCAAAGGCTTCTTGAGATATTGCGTGGAAACGAAACGTTACAGACAGACAGGACTACAGACGGACAGACAGAACGAAATTATTATCCTCCACTTACAGAATAAAAAATGCGGAAAACTGAGTGAGAAGGGCTGACAGAGGGACAGCTAGACAGACGAACGGACAGACGCAGAGGAAACTTATATAGTCCTCCGATTTCACCCATAGGGGGCTGGTAATGGACTTTTGCGAGCAGCGCTGACTTTTACTGTTGACGGCTTACTTTTATACTTGGACAATGTATGGAAGCTCTTTTACGATATAAATGTTTACATGTAGCTCAAAGTTTACTTCAACGAAAATAACGGGTTATTTCAGTGCACATATAATTGATTGACTGATTTTCTGTTGTTTTACGTCCCTCTCGAGCATTGCCGGTGGTGAGATGCAAATTATTTCCTATACTCTGCATGCAGGGCCATTGAGCAGGGAAGGATCTATTATCGTGCCAGCACCTACTGCGACACGGGACCTCGGTTTATACGGTCGCATCCGAAGGACCGGTCTCCACGTCCCACAGTGAGAATCGAACCCGCGACGTAATCAATTCACATATCAGTTATCCTTGAAGAAAACGACAATCAGCTACCCTCAACTCCCGGCCTTTATATTTAAAGTGCCCCTTACATCATACGTATGACCATTAGAAATGTTTTCTTATCTATTATCAATGTTTAAATGTCCCAGTAAACAGTCAACTGTAAAAATCAGTGCTTCTCGCAAAAGTTCAATTAGAAAATGCAAATGAATGCTGAACAATCTTGATTTTTGCATGTTTGTTAATTTAATGTGACAGTTTTCTTTTAATTCTTAAAATTTGGATTATTTGGAAACAAACTTACGTCAACGAAGGTTATCAAATTAAGCAAAGTTTATCTTTTATGCATTTTTCCCAAAATGTTTTGTAAATTGTTTGATAATGTGTTCCGGTTTGTGTTTCACATTCAGTAAGTGAAAAATTTCAACAAACATGAGTGTAACACCGTAAAAAGTACAGCTTTGGTACACACTCAGAAAACACAACTGCACACGAGTTAACGCAACAGTCAACTGATTTATCTTTAAAACTCTAACGTCACAAAACGAAATAAAACTAATTTTTATGAATAGAAATTTTAAGGTTTACAAAACGCAAAGCATGAAGCAGTTTCTACCTGGTCTTGGAGGACAATGATAACCATTACACGGAGATTCCTCGTGACCATAATATGGACATACGGGTACTTCTTTGAATCCTATGCGACATCCTCTGTATCTGACATAGACGCCGGAACCACAGGCAGAAGAACAGCTACTCCAAGGCGACCAAGCATGCATTTGGTACCAAGGATCTATAGAAAAATTATAGACAAAGACTTGGACACATAAAGAAAAAAAAGAACAAATTTATAAACCAAAAAGAAACAAACATCAATAATCAGTTGAAAATCTGACATTGTCATTTTTTTTTTTATATTTTATAATAAAGAATTTGTTATAATTGGCTTAAATCTTAATTTATTAGACCTTCAAAAACAAAATTAAAAACTGCTTACGAAACTGCTTTTGAAATTCATCGCCAGCTTTTGCTGTAAAGTAATTTTAAAGATAATATATATAATTAACGACATGATAATCAACAAAGGAAAACAATCCTGAAATCTTTCGCATTTTTATCCTTCTTATGTTTAAAGCTATATATATATCTTCATAAATACATTTAAAAGCGAAAATATGTCCGTTCAAATATGACTTTTCTAAAACATATAGTTTAAAAACATTGATAAGTTATGACTTTTTAAAAATAAATTAAATAATTTTATAGTCTTTCATTCCTTTAAATGATTAAAATGCTTAAGATTTGCTTTTCTCACTTTCTAAAGACCACCAGATTCTAAATTGAGAGGAATTTCCAAAAATGAATAAAAACGTTCATCTTACCAAAAATTTGAAGAAAGAGAACATATATCAAAACCGAGAAGGCCGACATGGCAGTTAACGTGCCTTATCTGCAAAACAGATACGTTCTTTCATTATATTATATTGGATAGAGTCATTATTTCAGTCATCTTTGTTTTTATTGGTTACTTGGTGTGGATATTCCATAAGGCTGACTAGGAATTAATTCTATGTTTTACATAATCTACAAAATTGAAAACTTACGATGGCGGGAGAGAAAAAAATATCCAAACCAAAATTTGAAACACCCGAGTATTAAATATTTTTATGTAAATCAAAATACCGTTCATGTTTCTACATAATGTACGCTCATTATTTGTTTAACGACCATTTTCAGTAAATCTGTCCGTATAAATGATAGACTGATCTTAATACCTCAAACACAAGTTACTCCTGTCCTTTCCTTTGAAATGCATCTTTCCAGTAGATAAAAGTAAACAAGTTCGACAAAGTTAAAATACCAAAATACATATATATTTTGGTTTATTTTCTGTCAGTGTCCTTGAATTTGCACAAATGACCTTGGGTCAAAGTCATGACACATCGTCATAAGCAATCTTTGTGTAAAACAAGAACCCTCCAAGTTTATCCATAAGAAAGATGTGGACCAGGCACACAGGCACTTTTTTCTTTCAGTGACATTTTGCACAAATTACCTTTCAGTGACATTAAACAAACTTTGTATAAAACAAGAACCCTCCAAGTTAATTCATAAGAAAGATATGGATCGGACATGAATTATAAACTTTTTCTTTCAGTGACCTTGAATTTAAATGACCTTGGCTCAAGATCATAAAACACCCTCAGGTCATAAGCAATCTTTTTGTGAAGTAGTAGATTCAAGTTTTTTTTCATAAGAAAAATCTTGCACAAATGACCTTGGGTCAAGGTCATAACGCACCCTTAGGTCATGAGGGCAATCTTTGCGTGAAAGTTTATCATTGAGGAAGATGGACCGGACACGACAGATTTCCTTCAGTGACCTTGAACTTCCTCAAATGACCTTGGGTCAAGGTTATGACAAACCGTTAGTTCATGAGCAATCTTTGTGTGAAGCAGTAGATTCTAATCTTCCACGTGCACCGTAAGAAAGATATGGACCGGACACGTTTGCACAGACAGAAAGACAGACGGACAAGGTGATTCCTATATACGCCCCGAAACTTCGTTTGCAGGGGGTATGATGAAAGAAAAATTTACCACATAAATTGCGGCCATGAATGAGGCACCGGTTTGTTATGTATGTGCAATGTACATACAACTCAACGCATTTTTTTAAACTCGCATAGTTTTTCGCACAAATTAATGTCTTTTTCTGAATGATATTACCCAAGTGTGAAGAGTTACCGTTCTTTGTACAAAGATGCAAAAATATGATACAAAAAAAAAAATTAAAATATGGCATTTCTCTACAACTTTTAAAAAGTTTTATTTTACAATTTTACAAAATTTTAACTTTTTAAAGATATACAATTTTAAATATTCTGAATTTCTTTTTTTCCAAAATTTTAACTTTTCATATACAGATATTTATCAGTCTCATAATTGTAGTAAAACTTGTAAGTTACTCGAGTGAGATGTAGCAGTTGCATCCATAGCAGAAGCAATTGCGTCTATAGTCCTATGAACGCAGTTGCTGACTGCATGTTTATAGTGGGAAAGCAGTGAGTATGCAAATATATAAATTTGACTGATGCTGATGATTGAATATTGATCTGATTTGATATATGAATTTGATTGATGTTGATGATTGAAGATTGATTTGATTTTATATAGCAGGGGGCAAAATTGGCCACCTTCACTTGGTATTGATGGCGGATGTTCCATGAGATGAGATCTCATGGAACATTTGGCAGAATTTTTTCAAAGAATTCCATCTCCGGGGGCACTGTTTTTTTTTCCAGGTCCCTCGGGCCAAGATGGTAGTTCTACTGCTTGTGTATATGTTTGTGTGTATGCTGCCATATCTTTGTATGATCGGCGCATAATTTGTTATTGATATTAGTTGAATTATTTGCAATAAACGGCCACGACAAGCTCGCCAAACAATAAGTATAGTTTCTATGAATATCTAAAGGAATTACAGGTATGACCTTCCATGCTTCATGCACTATCTACGCATAGATTTACATGCATATTATAGGTACATTTCTATTTAGGTTGAATATTCACAGTCTCGAAATAATCGAATTTAAACAAAATAACAATTTTCAATATTTGAAAGGAATTCAAAATGGAGCAATAAATTGGACGGTTGAAGTTGTTTTTCGAATTACTACAGTAATAATAACTATTTTAATTATTAAATAGTTGATGTTTTATCCGAACCTAAATGAGATTTTTTTTAAAAAAACTATTCCACGGTTTCTAAGTTTATTTTTAACTTTCAGCTTGAAAATATAATTATATACTTCACCTAGAATATTTCGCCTTCGACAGATGTTCACTTTTAACAATGAAAGAAGCATTTGTTTTTACTTCTACTCAATAAACGATTAATTATTCGAATTATTACAAGGCAGAAAAACGAAATCATACAAAATATTTTAGAACTTTCGACTAAAGAGGTTCTTGTGTGACGAAGCCTTTGAAAGTGTTTTGAGAAGTGCACTTCATTATTTAGAAATGTCGTTCAAAGTACGTTCAGTCTTCACGAGGTCTGGAATGGTCGGTGATTTGTTAAATTGTATTTTATGCAATAAAAAATCAAAAACAGTACTGTACAAGGATATTAAAATTCATCAACATGGAACGATATATTTTCAGTATTTTCATGCTGTATTTAAAGATCGCTAGAGGTAAGTGTTTCAAGTCAATACCATTCTACCTGTTTCTTTCAGCCTTTTCATTTAAAAAAAATCTAGTGAAACTTTTTTATTTGAACAATGTAATTTATTTTTTGCTTCTTTAATTCCTTTTATATTATTTCATTATGTAAATGTATTCCATTCATGTTTAGAGACAATACATCCAACCGAATTAAACAAAAGCTGTAGTTAGTTCATGTGTAAAGATCATGTTATACCTCTTACATCTTTAATTCCTTTTACTTTGACGAAGAAACTTAAGTTTCAAGTTTCTGTTTCCGGACATGAAGAGCCTCAATCGAGAAACAAAATATATTAAAACTACAAGTAATTAGAAAAAAACTGGCGAAGATAGACTCAAGCAATTATTTCGAAATACCTAATTTCATTAAATATTGTAAGATTTTATGTCTTTAAAAAAGAAAAACCCTAGAAAAGAAGGTCTTTGTCTCTCTTTCTCTCACTTAGGTGATCTATTGCTTTCTGTTTTCGTGTGTCATCGTGCTATGTGTGTTAACATTTAATAATTTTCGGCTTCTTCTCTGGACACATAATTTTCGGCTTCTTTTCTGGACGCACTGGTTCATTTTTAAAACAAATGTGGCATTAAGCGTCTATGGGCGGAAAGGAACAAAAATTGTTAAATACATGTCTCCAGCCCCCTGAGGGATGGGATTAAAACCACAAAAATTACTTTTATCCTAAAAATCTTTCCTCTTTACTCATGGACATCAAGCAGTCATACTGTTGGAATAATTATAATAAGCACAGAGTTCTGTATCAAAATTGTGGAATGCATGGCCCTAAGATTAGGGCTTCTGTTGTTAGGACAGGGCTATGTTGATTATATAGTGAAAATGCATGAATTCTTTGAAAATCTTTTATTATGCTCCTGGTTAATAAGCAAACTTTATGTATAGTTATGAAGAGGTAGGGTAATAAGCATAGAGTTCTGTATCAAAATTGTGGAATGCATGGTCCTAAGATTTGGGCTTCTGATGTAAGGATAGGGCTGTGTTGATTATGTATTGAAAATGCATGAATTCTTTTAAAATCTTCTATTATGCTCCTAGTTAATAAACAAACTTCATGTATAGTTATGAAGAGGAAGGGTACCTCTTCCATAATTGTACATTTCAAGGGTCAGGGGTTCTCGTATAAGGATGGAACTGTTTTGATTATATAGTAAAATGCATTACCGGTAATTCTTTGAAAATCTTCTCTGTTCCTGGTTGTGAAGGATAAATGGTTTTCATATAGCCCTTTAAGTTGCTCCCTGCGAAATTTAACATCCAATAATTAAAAATACAATGCAATCCATTCAGACAAAAATCCATTTTTTAAATTTTTTTATAAATCAAGACTAAATTCAATTTTTTCATACAAAGTGTCGAGGTTTTCTTTTCTATGTTTAAACTTTAGCCTGGGGGTAATCTCAGAACTTGCAGTTTTTTAGAATTATATCGCCAGTTGAAAGAATGGGGTGACTTTTATGATCAAAATTTGTCCGTTTTGACGTTAGGTTTTAATTCTCTGTAATGATTTGAAATTTTATAAACTTTTCACATTTTCAAACTCTCTATGATAAAAGTCATTGATACCCTAAACTGAAATCAGGCAAAAATTGGTTGCTATGTTTTATAGTTACCATGGCAACATGTCTTAAAGTTCGAAAAATTGCATTTTTTAACATGTATCCATAGTTAACATTTGCGGCAAAGCAAACAATTGGCAATGACTGTTTCTAAAAAAGGTTTGTTCAAATGCATGATAAACATGTTTGGTAAATCAACTATTTACATTACTATGGTAACAAATTATTCAAAAGTAAAAAAAAAATTAATTGCATTTTATAAAGTCAACACGTAAAAATTAAAAGCAATTATAGATGAAATGTGACCAAATAATAGAAAAAAGAGCCTTGAAACATATAACAAGAACAAAATATGATATTTCATTTTGGTTGGCAATGGTTGCCAAGGTTTTTAAACCACAGAGAGCCTTCAAAGTAACACTCCGTATGTTTAAATCTGATCCTATCTTTTAAAAATTCACATTTCCTCATAACTAATGATCAATTTTTAAAGATGTTGGGTGCCAAAATTTCCATTTGAAAAAAATCAAATTTTTAAAAAGACGTTGCTATGGAATATATAGAAAATATATCTTTGAAAAATATTTTTTTTCCTTGGAAAACCCTGAAATGTAGATTCCCAAAAATGATTGATATTTATTAACAGCTAACCTGACTTTTAATTTGGACTATCATCCAATCTCAAGTGGATGTAGATTGGCACACAGGGTTTAATTTGATATAAAGTTCACAAAATGACATTTTCCCTTCTTGGTAACCATAGCAACAGTGTTTTTTTCTTTATCAAATTTTATCAATATATGATATTCAACTTTAGTTCTAACATAAAGTTTCAAGCTGAAATTTGTTTCTTGATTAAATGGCAATTTACATTTAATGCAGCGAAAAATGAAATCTCTTTTAATGTCCAAATTAACACTCAAAGTAGCAATTATACCCAATTTTTCTTAAGTTTTTGTTGCAAGGTCCTAAGAATGCATATTTGCCAGTCTTAAATTTTCATGTCTTTCCTCAAAATAGCATTAACCGAATCTTAAAGTTTTGCATGGTTACAATATATGGCAACCATAAAAGTTTTTATAGAATAATATTGCTTTACTTAATACCTTCAAACATTTTCATTGTTTTTATTAAGTAATATTTATATGGTAAACCTATCATTAGTGTAATGTATATTTAGCTTTTAAATGTTCCAAATGTACCCTTGGTTATTACCACTTACTTGGGAGATATATTCTAAACAGTTTCTTTACAGTATAAGTGACATCAAGGTGTCACGTTTATCTGAGAATGTGTTTTTTTTCTAGTTTTTACTAAGCCACAGTCAAGATTTAAAGTGGCTGAAAATCTCTTTTTTCAAACTTTTCCGGCTGTTGCCATAGCAACCGAGACACATAGTAACATTTTTTTGATGATTGTTTCTAGTGTCAAATACTAGCATGGGCGAAGATTCATCAAAATCGGTGACCATGCGTCGAAGTTTTTGGTTACAGAGAATGGCTATTAAATGTTGACTTGTCTATAAAGAACATTTTATCATTTCCAAACTAATTTTATCGATGTCAACAACTTGAAACACATTGAATGTCAGTTCTTCAAAGACTAGGAAAATTTACAGTTACTGCATTAGCGGAATTTCTATTTAAATGAACTTGGAATCCTCCTGTAGATGTTAGGAAATTTCTTTTTTAAAAAAAATCAAGACAACTCTCAGACTTTGATTTTCTATACAAAAATCTTAGGGAAACTTGAGCTTAGGTAGAAAGCCTTTAGATAACAGTATTTTGAGATATATTTCGGAAAATGTAGATTGATTGATTGATTGTATACTGTTTAACGTCCCTCTCCAGAATATTTAACTGATATGGAGACGTCAGCATTACCGGTGAAGGGCTGCAAATTTAGGCCTATGCTCGGCACTCGGGGCCTTTGAGCAGGGAGGGATCTTTATCGTGCCACACCTGCTGTGACACGGGGCCTGTTTATACGGAACCGCCCCATTTAGTCGCCTTTTACGACAAGATATTAGTATTTTGACCCGGATATATTGGGGAAAATGTAGAACATTTTAAAATAATTTAAATTTTAGTTGTAACACGTCAATTGATTGGTATAACCATTTTTTGGTTTTATCCATTTTGTATAACATAACTTGCCTACGTCACAATGAGTGTTACATCAAAAACATATTACTCCGCTTGATGTTAAAATTTAAAATATGCTAAATTTGAAGCCTTTTTCCGGAGGAAAAATTGTCTCATTGTCTACACTGAAATTCAATTTAAAGGAATATAGCTTATTTCAACTTTTGCTATACGACATTTGGGGGTTTATTAAAAAAAAAGTAAAATGCCTCAAGTTATGTTATATCGTATAACAAAAGTTGGAATAAGCATTATTCCTTAATGACAATGAAGTCTTTGAGAACGATTCATAAAAATTATTGCAGTAGTCTGGAATTCAGGAAAAAGAGATTAAAAGACAATCTTATATTTAAACATATTACGTAGAAAACCTTAGATATATAGGCCTGTACATGTTACAAAATAATTTTTATTATTTCTTCAATTTTTTTTTTAGTTCAGTTGCTATTTTTAGTAACAGCCAATAATTCATTTTGGTCAATAATGGGAAAATGCAAAAAAGTTGGTGTAAAAATGACAATTTCAATATTTAAAAGTTTGCAAAAAAACAATATAAAAATAATACTGACTACAAATGGTATAAAAATTTTTTGAAAAATGTAAAATTTTGGACTCTGAAGGACGAAAGTAATACCATATGAAATACCTCAAATTCAAATGAAGGAAAAAAGATTTTATAAATTTAAATTTTAAGGAATATATTAATGTTGGTAAAATTTACAAATATAAACAAATAAAATTATTTTCAAATTTTGCTATAAATAGATTTGTGAAAAAAAAACGTATTTAACTATTTATTTAGATTTTGACAAGTTTAAGAGAAGGGTAATGAATGTTTGTTAATCGTTTTAGGCATAAACAATGGTGAAAATTTCCTTTTGTGAATGTAATTTGTTAGTAATATACTAGTGGCCTATGTATTACATTAAAAAAATTATGAAATCTTATATTTAGACATCGGCTGGATATATAGAAAAAGGGAAAGCAAAAAAAAAAATGTTTATTTTTGCTTGGGTTGTTTCTATTTTTAGTCATTTTTCAATATTCAAGGGAAAAGGTGTAAAAATGACAATTTCAATATTTAAAAGTAAAAAAGAAAAAAACAATATAAAAATAAAGGTCACCTAAGTCGTAAAATTAAGTTGGAATCAAGGCTGTGATATTGGCATGGTATGATAATGGTTCATTTTTTGTCAAATTTAGGATATATTTCTTAGAAAGTGACCGTCGTTGTTAAATTTTATGCATTTAAGAATCTCTAGGATATTATCCAAACAATATGTAAAATCCACCTTTGGACTCTCAAGGACGGGAAAGTAATATCGTAATGAAATTACAAATTCAAATTGGAAAAATTCATGATTTTATAAATTTAAATTTTAACGGTAATTTTAATGAATTTTGTGTAAAATATTCACAAATATAAACAAATAAAATTATTTTCAAATTTATTATAAAATTTTTTTCTGCTTTTCCTGTGAAAAAAAAACATCTAAGCAATCAAACTGTTGGCAGAGAATGTAATGATTATTGAGTCATCTACTAATCGTTTTAGGCATAAATCATATTGCTTTGAAGAAAATTGTCCTTTCCTGTGAATGTAATTTGTTACGTAATATACTAGTGGCCTATGTATAAAATACATTTAAAAAATTATGAAATCCATCGGGATCGATATATTAATCACATGTAAAAATGGCATCTTATTTACTCCTCAAAAAAAGATTCAGGTGCGTGAATTGTCTGTCTTCAGATTCTGGCTATCTGATTATATGAAATGATTCTGAAGTGAACATTCAGTTATGGTAGCGAGACGGATGTAATGATGGTCCCGTGATGATGATACCGAATCAAAATTTTTGAATTTTAGTTGGATCTAGGTTTATAATACTATGTCTTATAAAAAGGGATATGTTCTGGTGTGTAGGGAGGGACAATATCAGGTCTGGTACAATATATATAGCTTGAAAATGCATTTATTCTTTCAAAATCTTATTCTCTGCTAATTTATTTCTATAAAAAAACGACCTAAGCTAAATCTAGTGATTGTACTATGAATATATATGCAAACCTGCAAAGTTGGTACATATACATATAGCAACAAAAATATCTCATAAATTCAACAATATTGCAAAATATTTATGGCCCAAGGATCAGGGGCCTTTGTGGGGTGATGAAGGGAATGAAAAGTTGAATAGGTCCAGGGTTTTCAAAGATTATATAATGAAAAGCATTTATTCTATCAATTAAATCTTATTCTCAGATGCTTACATGGTATTAAATCTCATTTAACCAAAACTACATATTTAACTATGTTATGAAATGGCTACATTTATGATTTTGGCTCTTATTAAAATTGAGAGAATTTTATGTCAAATACTTGTGCAGACTCAGACTTTTCTAAAGTGCTAGACAGGTTTGTGTTTAAAACAACTAATTTATTATATAGTCTGAAAATGCATTTAAAGAAATCTTATATTTCTCTTGGCAATTTCAGGGTATTCAAATTCATTTCCCTGGTTAGGGCTGGGCTTTACAATGGGATTTCAGCTGTGGAGCTTAAAAATTACTACATATGGTTTCCAATGTAGTTTTGTAATGAGAAGAGGAGAGACAATGCAGCAAAACCATTACCAATTACTTCCCACTGTCTGAGAAAATGGTAAAGGTTATATCTTATCTAAAAATCTTAGGATGGGGTCTAGTATGGTTTATTTCAATTTTATACTTCCTTCTTTGTACATGCTTCCTGTGTACTTTTGTGTATTAAGTTCTTCTTTACCAATGAAATTTCAGTGCTTGTTCAATTTCTCCAGAAGTTATTGATGCTACATGAGTGCCTCTTTCAAAATTGTGATAGATTTTGAAAGCTTGAGACCCAAGATCAACCCAAATGGTGTACCAAACATGAAGACAGTTTATGATTGAAGAAGCTTGTAGTTGCCAAAATTTCAGGGTTCTATGTTAGATTATATATGTACTGAAACATTTATTGATATTCTAATATGTAAAATCTTCTTCTACACAAAAATTCAGAGTAAATTTTAAGTGATATTAAATAAACAAGTTCAAGAACATAGTGATATAAGCTATTATAAAGATTTCCTGTGATTTTTCCAAAATTTGAATGATTTAATTAGGCCAGTAAATTTTTTTAAAGCATACAAAATTTCTAGGTCATTTTAATTTTGGTGTATAGGAAGCAGTCAAGCATTGTAATTTTTTGTTATTGAATACAATAATTATTGAAAATCTCAAATTTTAATCTGGGCAATGAAATTAAAATATATATAAATGTTATAATTTGTTAATTTACTTGGTGTTCGAATTCATTCATTTTGAGTTTGTTGCCATGACAATATGTCCCCCAAGAAAATGGCTATGATATTCCTTTTTGTTCAGTTTGGGGGGACCTTTACATTGTGACCTGAAAATAAATTAATTCTTTGAAATCTGCTCTTTGATGTCATTAAAGCAACCATTTTATGATAAAATTTGCAAAATTTTGAAATGACCTTGTGAACTCCAAATTAAAAGGGATCAGTGGTACCTTACTATGTTTATTTATCAAAACTGTTTTTTTTTTTAAAGATGGAAGACACATTTTCTACTGATTGTTACTGTGAATATCACCCTGCTCAAAGAATATTATAATAAATAGATTAATCATTTAACCCCTAAGTTTATAATTATGAAAACAAAAATGTACATATGGTGAATTTAAATTTTTCAATATTTAAAAGCAAAATGAATTGTGAATTTCATGGAAAAATTTGAAAATTCACAAAAAAACCAACTTTTAAAAAGTACAGCAAAATGTTTGAAAGTCCAAAGACAGATTTTTTATATAATTGTTAATGAAAGTTGTTACCCAATACTTTCTGAGTTATAGGTATTTGAAAAGTGACAGTTTTTAAATGCCCATTTGTGACCTTTTTGCACTTCAGTAGTGATTATGAAAAATTTTCTGAAACAAGTCTTTTTCAGAAATATATGGATATTTTATATCATTAAAAAGTAAAATGCTGAATTTTTAAATATAAAATTCTATAAAATTCATAAAACCCTGCCTAAGGACCAAGAATTCTATTTTTAGTAACAGTGTCTATTTAACCCCTAAAGTGAGACCACACTGAAAAAAAATTTGTGGCAAAATATTTCATATTATAGAAGAAATTTACACACAAAACATGAAGTTGATCAGAGAACAACCTTGCTCCCATAACCTTTTGCATGGTTTTCGCGTAGACGCCGCATATTTATAGCTTCCTTAATTACATGTTAAACATTTAAATTTTTTTCTGTTCACTTCTGAACTCCAAGCGCACGAATAATGCACTATGAAAGTGAAAGTGCCATATTTGTTTGCGGACAGACAGGAAATAATGACTACAAATGGTATAAAAAAAAAAGTAGGGGAGGATCGTGTCACCATTGGCAAGAAGGGAAGTAAGTGAAAGGAATATATCATGTTGGTTTTGTGAATCAATGGCAACCTGAGTGCCTATTTATAAAGACAAGTATAAGACAAAATTTTGAAGCCTTGTCACCGCCTAAAATTGCAAGACATCGGCTGGTATGCATGTGAAAAGGAAAGCAAAATTCAAACAAAATGGTGGTAAAAAAATTCTAGGAATAGAATATGAGAATGGACGGTTAAAAAAAAATATATGGCAAACCCTCATGAACATTATCAATATTTAAAATGAAGAAATATTATAGCAGCGATATGAAGATCACTTTTCTCTTTCATTTATAATTTTACTGTACAGTAGCATTTGATTAACGTTAAAAAGATGACTGATCAGTTGATTGTGCAATCCACTGCGGGATTTATACATTTATATTTCTGATAGACGACCAGTACATACATGTACATTTATACTCTTGATTGAAGACGATCTTACCATGACGCTGAAGGAACTGCCTTGAAATATTGCAACGTATTAATACAAAGAAAAATGGGGGATGTTATAGTTTATTTACATATTTACACAAAATTTCACAGAAAATTTATATCCATTATTTAGGACATCACATTCTCACAGAATGGTCATTACGTCAGTGCTTCTACTTAAAGCGCCTAACTCTCATCCATCTGTATGAAATCCAAAAGCTGAACTCAAATCTCACATGTAATAACTCCGGTTTCTAGGAAAAGTAATAAGGCACCGATATGGAGCCATCTCAACGAAAAATATAAACAGACATGAGATATGGGTGATGACAAACTTCATTTACCCGTTTAAATTACAGTAAAAAGTAATGAATGACCAGAAAGCATGTTTGAAAGATACCAAAAGTAAATGGAATTATAGTGAGACCCTTTTAAAATTTTCATAAAATATATTGTAAAAAAAATTGAATAGGTGATTCATAAAAAAGATAAAGACATGGACATTTAAAATGAAATTTGAATTAAATTTAAAATATTAAAAATACGTGTACTACAAACAATTTTTCAGTGGTTTTTACGGCGTTCTTGTATATTGGCCCAAAATGGATAACTGTGGAGGGAGAAGTTTACATGGATACATGAATTCAATACCATTTATTAAATTGAAAAAAAATCCAGTTAATGGGTATCCATTTGGAACTAATACAATAATATAACTGCACTTTTCAGTTGACTGCTACAGGAATACCTTAGGACGGTTTTATACAGGCAAAGTGAACGTGACAATCTCTGGTCGAATTTGCCAGCCCTGGGGTTCACAGGTTCCACATAATCATAAGTTTGGCTGGCTTTATACTGAGGAGAACTATTGTCGTAATCCGGACGACGAATCAGTGGGCCCGTGGTGCTACACTATGGACAAAGAGAAGCGGTGGGAAAGCTGTGGCATTCAATTATGCAGTAAATATTTATATACCTATATTTTTCTGTTAACACTGTACATGTGTTTTAAAGCAAGTTTCCTTTTACGAATTCATCCTCTTTGAGTCAGTCATCAAAGTTGTTAAAGTGGTCTTTTGCTCTCTATTTCTGTCGTTTGTTTATTTGTCGTACGTAGTTTTGTTTCACACAAACCTTGAAGAACATTTTTCCAAAATTTCCACTGACTTATTGCATTTGAGTTTAAACAAAAGAGAACATATCTAAATCACTATGATATTTTGCGCTGTGTTTCCGTCTGTTGTATATTGCTATAGTAATTTCTTTTTCTTCATTTATATCTAGGTAAAAGGAGGACATACGTCAGAATTCAATCATATTCTCCTTTATTAGATCTGAAAAAATGGAGTCCCAACCATCAATATTAATAAAATTATTTTTCAAAAATGCATTATGAAATAGAGCAAAGTATCCACTACCGACGTTGAATTATTAAACAAAATTTGGTTAAGAGTACTGTGTTTTTTTATTGTCAATTAAACTAGCGATGTCTTTGAAAAGTTTCAGTATAAAATAATATAGCTGCAGAACTGTTGCTCTCCGAAAAAAAAATATGCATTGACAGACCGGAGAGTTACGTACAGTGCCACCCATTAAAAAAGCTATTTTTATTGCGCACAAAAAAGTGCGCTCGATTCTGAAATAATTCTTCCAGATTATTACTTGCTTGCAAAAAAGCAAGATTTCAAAAAAGTCTTTACTCCTCTATCAATTACTATTGTAGTTTCCATCTGTACGAAGCGCGTTGAACCGAATTATCTTGCAAACTAAAATGGCAGTATAATTAGGCGAAATTTTCGATAATCTCGGTTTTAGAGCCAGGAGGGCTCTTAACGAGGCCTGATCTACTTGATCAATGAAGTTGATCTGCGCATACGTTTTAACGCAGCGTCGACTCTCGCACGTCACAGTACCTTTGACTGCCGTCAGCATTGAATACAAAAACGTCACAATTAAAATGACGTCAAATTGTGCTAAAATGTTTCTCTGATTTTGGAACCTGGTAGCTCTATAGACTGTGCATGGTGAAAGCTGGTATTTCCATTATTTACATGTTTTTTAAAATATTTTTTAACAAACAACTTAACAACTAAACAACTTTCGTTCGACCATAATTTATTTTAAGGTATCAATTTCTTGGAACAGATTCATTAAATTTTATCTTGTTTTATTTCAATTTTTGATTTTAAAAAACACACACACTGCAACCAAAAGTGAATAATTTTAGTCTTTCTCCTTGAACACGTTGAAGTGTTTATACACACACCCTTTTTTATTGAGGACTTAAATATGTATGGATAAGCTTTGGTTTTAAAAAATAAGTCTATGAATCATTTAAATGCAACCCCCGAAATATTTTATTTTTCTCTATATTACATGATATTCGTAAAATTCGTAATTTTGTCGCGTTTACATCCCCCTTTTACGTAAAATAACGTCGCGTGTTAAGAAAGATAAAGCATGGACAAAAAATTATTTTATAATGTAGGAATTATTCATTTTTTAGAAACCATTGCAGTATTGCAATCGTATGTTGATGTTATGTAAACCCATTGCGACTCATAAAATATCTAGTTGCAGAAAATAAATCCTAATTTTGTGTTTTGGTATGCCCCCTTTTCACTGCAATAAAGGCTACCTTCAATTTTCTTTTCATTTTTTATTAGAAGAATGAGAATTGCTTGATATATGTAAAAAAAAAAAATTTCATCATTTTTTCTTTAAATTGTCAACTTCTTTGTTTATTGGAGAGTTTTAGCATGTAATTGTGTATAAAAACATGAAAAATGGTCCATATCTTGACAGTGCCCCCATTTGACTACAATAAAGGCAATGTAACAAAATTTCATTCTAATTTTTCTTAACACAATGCATACAAATATATTTCCAAAAATTAAAATAAAATTTTTTATCATTGCGTTTTCTTGATTTTCAACTAGATCGGGCCTCGTTAAAAACAATTACAAGGAATGTTTTCTTGTGGAAACAATGAAAATATGCTAGGAACACATGGTTAGTAATATTTTGAGATGACAGTTTTAAAAACATGGAGAAATAAAAAACAGCGCACTTTCTTGTGTGCAATAAATATGGAGTTTTTTCTATGGTCGGCACTGTAGCTCTCCGGACTGTCAATATATATTTTTTTCGGAGAGCTACAGTTCTGCAGCTAAAAATAATACAACCTCCTTTTCATGCATATTATAACGTTCCTTCAAATACCCTTTAACCTCATCCTCAAACATGAAAACTCTTAAGGGTAATTAAAAAATACAATTTTAGTATTTTTTTTTTCATCATTGCCTCTGCTAATCGCACATGAAATCTTAAGCATAAATATCATGAACATAGTACCTTCTTTCAAAAATCTAGGACAGAATTCATGTACATAACACTTTTAAGATTCAAGTTTGCTCCTCAGACTGGAAAGAAACCTTGATAAGAAAAAATATATATATATTGTTTTAATATATTCAAGGTGATAAATTCGATCCTTGCTCCTCAATGCCATGTCAAAATGGTGGAGAATGCAAAAGTAACAAAACAAGAACATACACCTGCGCATGTCGACAAGGCTGGACTGGGGAAACCTGCAAAGAAAGAGGTACGTATTTGTTCAAATCTGTAATGATGCTGAATATATATCTGTCACAGTTTCACATTTTGAAAATTCAGTTTTTATATCAAATACAATTAAAAAAGAAATACTTTTGTTTATTTTTTAACCAACAGTTCCTTGGTCATCCTGTAATTCCTCGCCTTGTAAAAATGGCGGGACGTGTATTGAGAGCGAGGACAGCTATACCTGTCAATGTTCTTCGGGATATATTGGTCATATGTGTGAAGTAAACTGTGAGATTTGTTCATATTATATTTGACAATCAACTAAAAAGAATACATGATCATTTTTACATACTAGTAGTATTTAGACAAGGTCATGTTTTTTGTAATCTCCTATCAGTTTATGCTGAATAACTGTGATTTTTTTTATACATTCGCAGTGAAAACTGATCTCTGTGATGTTTCAAATTTTTGGAATCACTATGGAACTCGTTGCTATAAGGTTTTTGATACCAGTCTATCTTGGGAAGATGCTGTGTAAGTTTTTATTCGATTTCAAAATATTTATTTCGATTTTAGTTTACTAAATTCATAATACAACTTCATCATTTATTATCAGATCATGTGTCAAAATAGATACAAAAATTTTACAAATGTAGAGCTCACAAAATTAGAAACATATATTTTACGATTTTTGGATGCCGAATATTTGACCATTGTTAAAAATATATTCTCAAGCAGGGATATCAATATAAAGGGGACACAGCAAAGATAAGACAAAATTGCACTCATTGAAAACAGAAAGGAAATTTTATAAAGTTTTATATGTTAAATAAAAAATTGTTCTAAATGCATAAAATTACGAAGTTTTAACTTAATATCAATTTAAAAATTTCATATTTTATTATTTGAAGAAAAAGGAGCAAAATGGTGTATGACAAGGAAATTAGATAAATTTTTCATTTTCATTTTTTTTCAAAATTAGAAACCCAATGTGTATTTTAAATATTTTGCAAATGTTATATGTGTCATAAATTATTTCAAATAATTGAATGCTATTAAATAAAGAAATTCAAAAATATGAACAAAACCAGGAGGCAACATTCAACAATTTGCGACCCCATATAATGTTATACCATGAGAATTACGACAACAAAGGTAATATGAGGCTTTAAATAGTTTAAAGTTCCTATGTCAGTGGAGGATTATTAAAATTTGAAAAAAATATCATATAAAGGAAGGTAATACTTTTAACCAATCAAAGTTTAAGACAATATGCTTTATAAGCCTTTAAAATATATTTTGTTTCTGTAACTAATGCCAGAATGATTAATTATGAAAAAGGTCTTATATTTCATCAATAGATATTTTTAACATTTTTTAATATATACAAGTGGGCCCTTTAGTGAAGAAAAAGATATGAAAAATTGAGGTAATTTGTTAACATGAAAAGTAGATCATCCACCTAGTTATTTGAAATTGAAATTGAACAAAAGAATTATAGGTGTTCAATGTCTAATAGGTGGTTTTGTCCTCTTATCAGTGGAATTTTTAGTCATCTGAGTAAAGGTATACCTTAAAATATATTTTTTTTCTGTAACTATTTGCCAGAATCTTTAATGATGAAAAAGATCCCCTATTTCATCAATAGATATTTTTAACATACTTCTTTTAATATATACGGACACGTAGGCCCTTTACAAAAAGAAAGATATGCAAATTTCTGAATTTGTTTAATATTTACGAGTTGTACAATTATCTATCATAATCTTATCATTCCAACTTTTCTGTTGTCAGGTGATTTTTTTTTTTTTGGAAAAGTTTTTAATTTATACATGTATTTTCAACACAGGTTTGGGTTGACCAACTTCACAACAACGTGAACTTAACGAAGTTTTACTGGAGTATAGGAGCATCAATAAGGTTGGGTGATTATGCAAGAAATATATAACTAAGTTTTAATTTTTTTCAGAATGTAGTTTTTGTTTATCACCCAGTTTGTTAAAACTACTCGATAAATTGCCTGGCCCAACTAATTGTTGTCCTCATTTTTTAGTCCAACAAACAGGAGTTGTATAATTGTGAAAGAGAAAGAAGGCATCTTGAACTGGATCACTCGAGACTGTAAAGAGGAAAACTTTTTTGCCTGTTCAAGACCTGAGGGTAAATAAAGTTGCCTTTAATTTTCTGATTTGGACAATTAAAATTGGATTATTTGTAAGCTAAATACCAGAAAGCATAATGTGTATAGTACATGTATTTGAAAAATGGTTTTGTTAATTATAATTGACTTCCAACATTATAAATAGAGCATACAAGTATTATTTTATGTATTTCATGTATATTAGGAACATGTCCATCTGGATGGATATTCCATCAGCGCTATTGCTACAAGTATATCAACACTCTGCAAACCTCGTGGTATAATGCCAAGGAATATTGCCAAAATTTACACTCAACCCTACTTGATATTCAAGAGTAATAATATATATAGTTTTTGTTTAAAATCTTATCATTTTAAACCCCAAACAAACACGTGTTTTTATTTTCTCTTATTCATTTTTAAACATATCAATAAAACGTGTACTGTAGACGTACTTTTTTGAATTGGAATCTTAATTTCTGTTTAATATTTTCTGCTTGACTGTCACTATATGCCTTACATTTATATTAAGTACGCTTTGACAAATTTCCGCTGAAAATTTGTGACGGCGTACATAAATTAATACCACGCGGAAAAAGTACATGTACATCTACGGTATTTTGAATGGCATCTAATATTTTCTGCTTTAACTTTGCTACACTTTATGTTTTATATTTGTATCATAACATTTGATATTTTTTTAGAAACAGTGTTTAAACAAATTTTATGAAGTAAGTTTTTATTATTTTACACTTACACTGAATTTGTGTTCCAGTTTCGATAGACAAGTATTTATCCACAATTTTGTCCAAAGACAAGAGGCAGGCATCGAGAATGACAACAGACTTTGGCTTAATCTTAAAAGTATGTATTTTTAAAGCAAATTTTAATATTTTTTTCAGCATTGTTTCATTTCATATTCATATTTTATATTCATTTATCCCTTGTGAAATCTGCATTATCAGAAATATTTGATACAAAAAGGAATTTTTTTGTCCTGTTTACACTTAAATATGTTCCAGAAAATTCTAATGGCCAATGGATATGGGACTCTTTGAATAAACAGCCTGTATATACCAACTGGGCAAATGATACTGAACATTTAAGCTTCGACTGTGCTTACATAGATGCCGGTACAGAATAGTTTTGTATCAAAAGTCAGCATATTTGATCCATACAAACAGGGAACAAAATTAAAAAAATTACTTTTATCTTTATAATTTGATGAAAATTCAGTACATAATTTTCTGTTAAACTTTTTCTATTGTTATAAAATAAAAAGAGAGAAATGGTAAATGGTTTGATACACCATGTACAACATCACTCAGTATCATGTGCTATATGGAAGTTGGCTCATCGAACTGGAAGAAAAATGTGTTGAGAGATGAAACCCAAGGTACACTATATTCAAATAAAATAAATAAATTTGATGGATAAATAACTCGAAGGATATGTAACTCCTATAAACCAGTTACATGTTTGAGCTCTCTTTTGCCACATTCTGCATTTGAGATTGATAATTTTCTTTCTCAAGATATTTAACTTGCATTCACTAGGCTAAAAAGTTGACGACATAAAACTAAAAGAATCTTTAACGTTAATTGCAATTTCAATTAGAAAATTCTTAAGTTAGATAGGCAAGCCATTTATTTGTTCTAATGCTATCAGCAAATTCACCGTAATTTTTAGCTCTACTGGTCAGAGACAGAGATTTTTATATAACTTGGCACACAAGATATAACTTGATATAACAAATAGACTACATTGAGATACATATTTAGTGCATCGGTTTTTAATTTGTATGAACGGTGTTGCCATGGTTACTAAAATAGAAATTTCTGTGAAATTCCTTTAAAATCCTACTCCTCCTACAGTTTAAGTCTGATTTTGATATAACTTGGCACACAAGTAGACACCACTAAGATACATAATTTAGTGCATCGGTTTTGATTTCAGTGAACGGTGTTGCCATGGTCACTTAAAATAGAAATTTCTGTGAAAATTCTATAAAACGCTTCTCCTCCTACAGTTTTGGTTTGATTTTGGTATAACTTGGCACACAAGTAGACTACACTAAGATTCATAATAAAGTGCATCGGTTTTTGATTTGAATGAATGGTGTTGCAATGGTTAATAAAAATAGAAATTTCTGTGAAATTCCTTTAAAATGCTACTCCTCCTACAGTTTTGGTCTGATTTTGATATAACTTGGCACACAAGATATTTCGGTTTTGATTTCAGTGAAATTCACTTAAATTAGAAATTTCTGTGACATTCCTATAAAATGCTCATCCTCCTACAGTTTTGGTCTGATTTTGATATAACTTGGCACACAAGTAGACTACACTAAGATTCATAATGAAGTGCATCGGTTTTTGATTTGAAAACCGTGTTGCCATGGTTACTAAAAGTAGAATTTTCTGTGAAATTCCTTTAAATTGCTACTCCTCCTACAGTTTTGGTCTGCTTTTCATACAACTTTGCACACAAGTGCTCCTTTTCTTTTGTTATACAAACAGACCAGTAGAGCAACAGTCTCATCATGGTTCAAAGTTACAATTATTTCTGATTATAATCCAAAGTAACTTTGTTACCACTAAATATATACAAATTGAAACATGTTACATGTCTTGTAATAATGAACTATGGAGAGAACGATCAAAGGCATTTATGCCTCCAGTTCAATCCAATTCAATGAATAAAATATTTTAAACTAAATGTCTTGGAAGAACATTCTGAGAAAAACAGGTTTTTTTTAGCTCTACTGGTCAGAGACCAGAAGAGCTTATGCGATGGTAAGGTGTCCGTCGTCCGTTCGTCCGTCTGTCTTTTTTAAATTGCTACTCCCCCTACAGTTTTGGTTTGATTTTAATATAACTTGGCACACAAGTAGGCTTCACTAAGATACATAAACCATGCATCGGGTTTTGATTCAATAAACGGTGTTGTCATGGTTACTAAAAATAGGAAATAAAAAAAGTGAAATACCTTTAAAATGATACTCCTCCAACAGTATTGGTTCAATTTCAATATAACTTGGCACACAAGTAGATTACACTAAGGTACATAATTTAGTGCATCTGTTTTTGTTTTCAATGAACCGTGTTGTCATGGTTACTAAACATAGAAATTTACATGAAATTCCTTTAAAACGCTACTTTTGGTCTGATTCCAATATAATTTGGCACACAAGTAGACTACAGAAGATAAATAATTCTATTCATTGCTGCCTGTTGCAAAATTTCGAATCCAAGCTCTACTTTTCCTTTTAAATACTTACAGACCAGTAGAGCTAGTGACTGAGCTACAGTCTTATCAGTGACTTCTGGTTGCTGTAAATGATAAATTATTTTTATATATTTTCACATTTCTGAATGTTTCTTTGTGATATTCGTCGAACCATAGGTTAATTGATTTTTTGATAATCTGTATCTGAATGCAGCTCGCGTCGCTTGGCGAAGACTGTTGAGATAAACATGGAAAGTGTTGTGTATTTTAAATTTGTAAATTTATGTTGTCAATTTTATATCAAATATACAAATGTAAATAAAGGGAATCACTGTCTATTTTGATATGCCAGGGACATCACAGACTGTTGGATTGTGGGATAGTTTATGATGGGCTTTGTCCATTATGCAAACTAAAAAAAAATTATGTCGGAAATGAAATTTCGAAAAATATTTGAAAATGATTTTTTTAATTGCTTACTGGCTAATTGAATTACTTACTGATTTTATCCGATGTTGTTAACTCTTTAAAGATTTAATGGTGAAAAAAGAGTTCCGCGATTGAATTAAATAATATTTCCTTACATTTACAATGTATTTATAATTTTATGAGGGTTTATAGTTAAAGAAAAATATGAAGAATAAGTTTGATTTGTTTTTGCGTAGAGGTAACAAATACATTACATATTTTCTTTTAATTTATCCATAGACTTTTCTTTTATTCAAATATTATAAATAAAAACTTTAAAATGGAAAATTAAAAACAAACATACCTAGAAATAATTGTCAAATCATATGTAATATGCTAACATGTATACTAGTATGCCAAAAAGATGAACATGGACAATAAATCCTGTCAAATATATTATCTTCCTATTTGTGTAAATATAGGAAGGACAGTCGTGTCAGAGTGCGGAGAAGGATGGAGAGACGCACCCAACAGTGACTCCTGTTATATGTTTAAAAAGGAAACGGTGACCTGGTCAGCGGCGGAGGACGCATGTGTCAAAATGGGTGCTCATTTAATCAGTATTGACAATGCTCATGAACAGGGATACATCACAGGTAGAATTTCATTATGAATTTCCTTTTTAACGTATGGTGAATGTTTTTCTCGCAGAAGAAAATAACATAATTGAATCTACGTTGTCTTTTCTTCTTCATAATGAAAAAAACTCAGTTAATTCTGAAACTAACACAAGAAACGAAAAATGCTTATTTTGGTTCATGTTAAATAACATATACACATGTATTTTCAAAAAATTTATTAAACGATATTCACAGTTTTATTCTAATCTAAAAATACTTTGAAGTTCTTAATTTTCAACTTTAGGATTTCTTCAGTCCTCTGCTGTATATAGCACGGTGTGGATTGGAGCAAACTCGCGCTCTCGACAGAAGGGATTCACCTGGAGCAGTGGTCTCCCCTTTGTCTTCTACAACTGGTTTCCTGGTAAATTTACAAACATCTTTTATATCGTTATTTCATATTAAATTAGAGGAATGCAAATAGAGACAAAAGTGATTTTTTTTTTCATTTACAGGGCAACCTGATGGACAGAATTTTGGATCTGAGGAATGTGTCTCTATTTTTTCTATTAATGGGAAATGGTCAGATGTTTCATGTGGTCAAAGACATTACTTCATCTGCGAGAAAATGCGTATGCACTATCCTCAACTGATAATATTTCCTTACCCTACTATATCTTTCTAATCAGTTTTCTTTCTAATATTTTTTTTTTCATTTAAGTTAGGCTTATTAAGGATAATAATCGGCTTATTTCTTATTTATATATACACGATATATTCTTGATATTATGTATATTTCTTTATCGCAAAATATTCTATTTTTACAGCTTTTGAATATAATTATCCTGATGTTTTTGAAGTCGTTGGAAATCACCTTTTTAATGTTGAACATTACTTCTTCAAGGATTATTATTTTTTATGTTTTGTCTAGGTCCATCGAGAGTTAACACGACTTCTACCATAACTCCTACAACTGATGGTACTTTTTCATTCTTTTCAAATTGCTTTAGATTATTGTGTTTCTACTAAGGTTTTTTAACTTCTCTTTAAATATTAAAGCAATAAGAAGATATTGTATTCCTCTAGGATATGGAAAATTTTGTCCAGATGGTTGGAAGTCATACAGGGATCATTGTTTCTTGATTGAAAGAAAGAAAATGTCATGGAATGAGGCAAGCCGGCTCTGTAGACGCAGAGATAGTTACCTGGCAACCATTGCTGACCAAGACGAGCAAAATTTCATATTTAGTCAACTACCCTCTGGTATGAGAAGGCATCATTTAAATGATACATGTAGCACTACAAAGAATAATACTTTTATGTTTTTTTTCAAATATGATAGCATGTAAAGTATTTCTTTTTCCTTGGAATTGGAAGTACAGGTATATATTTTATTTAATAGTATGTAAATGTTTTATTCGAAATTCGAATATTTCTAGGCCAGTTAATATTCCTTCAAGTTAGTTGCTTTTTAATTAGAACTGCGATCTTTGTTTTTTCAGACTATTGTTTTAATTTCCACCCTAACGACACGCTTTGCTCAGAGTTGGCAGCTATGGGTAAATGTACAGATGACTTGTTATACATGATGAAACAATGTCCTGCTGCATGTAAGCAATGCAGCAAGAATTGTTCTAACTCGTTAAGTACTGAACACTGCCAATCTTATGCAGCCATAAATGGCTGTGAAAACAATCCAGAATGGATGTTACAACACTGTAGAAAAACATGTGGAGCTTGTAATGCAGGTAAATTTTAAACACTTCGAGTCTTAAAGTATGCATATACATATAAAGTACTATTTGAAGAGTAATTTAAACATTGATCGGAAGAATACAAAAGAAAAAAAAACTCGGTTGGACAGTTATTTTTAGGTCACCTGAGTAACTCAGGTGACCTATTGCTATTCGTTTTCAGTAATCGTCGTGTTTTTGTGTGTTAACATTTGAACATTTTCAGCTTCTTCTCTGAAACCACTGAACCAATTTCAACCAAATTTAATATACAACATCTATGGGTGAAAGGAAACAAAAATTGTGAATTTTATGGACCCTGCCCCCCTGGGGCCAAAACCACTAAAATTATTGCAATCTTTAATAATCTTCTTCTTTACTCCTGGAGATCAAGCAGGCAAACTGTTGGCATGAATGTAATGAGCAATCTACCAAAATTGTTGATTCTAGTGCTAGGGTGGGGTTATATAGATAATATAGTAAAAATGCATGATTTCTTTGAAAATCTTATTCTCTGCTTCTGGGTAGTAAGTAGTTATGATGAGCAAGAGTGTCTCTTCCAAAATTGTGAATTTTGTGGCCCCAGGGTCAGGGGTTCTGGTGTTAGGGCGGGGCCCTATTGATCATATAGTGAAAATGCATTAATTCTTTGAAAACCTCCTTCTCTGCTCCAGGGTATTAAATAAACTATGTAAGTACATAATTATGTTGAACAAGAGTGCCTCTTTCAAAGTTGTGAATTTTATGGCACAGGGTCAGGGGTTCTGGTGTTAAGGCGGGGCTCTATTGATCATATTGTGAAAATGCATTAATTCTTTGAGAATCTTCTTCTCTGTTTCTGGGTATTAAATAAACATATGTTGTAATAGTTATTAAAAGAGTGCCTCTTCCATGTAAATTGTGAATTTTTGGAATCTTAAATTGGGATAAAATATGAGTATATAGACCCTAAAAACAGTTGAAATATAGGGCGGGGCTCTATTGATTATATAGTGAAGATACATTAATTCTTTGAAAATGTTTCCTTTGCTCCTTAGTTTTATGCCAATGATTCAAGAATATATATTTATGATGAAAAAAAGGTGCATCTAGCAAAATGGTTATTCCCCCCCTCCTGGGTCAGGGGTTGGGGGTATATAGTCTGAAAATAAATTAATGCTTTGAAATCTGCTCTTTAGTATGAATCAACCATTTTATGATAAAATTTGCAAAATTTTGAAATATGTGGCCCCAGGGTCAGTGGTTCCTTTGGGATGATGTGCACAACTGGTTATAAAGTGGAAGTGCATTTCCTTTTTGTTACTCTGATCTACCTTTTGGTATTAAGTAAATAGAGTAAGCAAGCTAAGTCTATAATTATGATAAGCAATGGTGCCTCTTTTCAAATTGTGAATTGCGAATTGCATGGCCTCTGGTTTAAAACACGAACCAAATTTAATTATTTGAAAGTTGTTACACAATACTCAAGTGACCTATAAGGCCCATGGACCTCTTGTTTTCAGCTCACCTGAGCCGAAGGCTCAAGTGAGCTATTTGTCAAAATTTTTTTTGTTGTTGTCGTTGTTGTCGTCAACAAACTTTTCACATTTTCATCTTCTTCTCAAGAACCACTGGGCCAATTTCAACCAAACTTGCAACAAAGTATCCATTCAAGTTTGTTATGAAGGGCCAAGCCCTTTTCCAAGGGGAGATAATTCGTGTGAAAAATTAATGGCATGTTTTAAAAATCTTCTTAAAGAGTAGGCCAGGAAAGATGAAACTCATGTGGAAGCATCCTCTATTAGTGTAGATTCAATTTTGTTCAAATCATGACCCTCGGGGGTAGGGTGGGGCCACAATGAGGGGTCAAATTTTAACATAGGAATACATAAGGAATATCTTTAAAAATCTTCTTCTCAAGAACCACTGGGCCAGGAAAGATGAAACTCATGTGGAATCATCCTCAGGTAGTGTAGTCTCAAGTTTCTTCAAATCATGACCCACGGGGGTAGGATGGGGCCACAATGGGGGGTCAAAGTTTAACATAGAAATACATAAGGAATATCTTTAAAAATCTTCTTCTCAAGAACCATTGGGCCAGGGAAGATGAAACTCATGTGGAATCATCTTCAGGTAGGATAGATTCAAGTTTGTTCAATTAATGACCCCGGGGGGTTGAGTAGGGCCAAAATGGCCAATCAAAGTTTTACATAGGAATATATAGGAAAAATCTTTAAAAATCTTCTTCTCAAGAACCACTCGGCCAGGAAAGATGAAACTCATATGAAATCATCCTCAGTTAGTGTTGATTTAGGTTTATTCAAATCATAACCCCCGGGGGTAGGGTGGTGCCAAAATGGCCGATCAAAGTTTTTCATAAGAATATATAGGAAAAATCTTCTTCTCAAGAACCATTGAGACAAGAAAGATGAAACTCTTGTGGAATCACCCCCAGGTAGTGTAGTTTCAAGTTTCTTCAAATCATGACCCCTGGGGGTACGGTGGGGCCAAATGCTCGATAAAAGTTTTAAATAGGAATATATAAGGAAACCTTTTAAAATCTTCTTTTCAAGTACTTCAAAGCCATGCTTAGTGATATATATAGGGAATCATACTCAGGTGTAATAAATTAACATCATGACCCCCTTCATTAGCCCCCCCCCCTCCCTACCCTCAGTAAACTTTCAGTTCAGATCTGATACGTGCTTTTTTTCTAGCCAATTGCTCAGGTGAGCGATGTGGCCCCTGGGCATGTTGTTATGTTTTTTTTACTTCTTTTATTGATCATGTATCTTCATTAAATATGATACCTTTTTAGTAATTTTCCAGTAAATCACTCTTTTATGACAAATCTTTATTTCAAAACTAATTGGCAAAACCAATGCAGAAGTAGAAATTAATTTGATTAAGTCATGATTGATTCATAACGCCTCTGAGAACCACAACCTGAAATAAGACATCTAAAGAATAAATTGTTATAATTGTAAAATGAACCTACTTTTTTGTGGAACAAATCCAGCTGAAGTAAGAGTATAGCCAAACTATTGGGGATTGAAAAAGTAAAACATGTTTCTATCAAACAAATCTTTGTTTTACATTGTTTGCCTTAAAAAGAACATGATGTTAAAGTACACATGATGTTAAATTAAAAACCACTCATTTAAAGTATATTTGGAATCTTAAGTTGGGATAACCTTGAATTAGACCCTAAAAACAGTTGAAATATAATTAGATTGTGAAAGAATACTTTCATCCTATATTTAATTAATTTACAGTTATTACCAGGGGATTCTGGATTGGTCTTAAAGACATAAAAGGTCACCTGTTTGCATGGGAAAACCATGAAAAGGTTTCCTTTACATTATGGAGAAAATCAGAACCTCAGGGATATCTTAACTATCAAGAAGGTTGCACAGCAATGACTTACAATGTAGGTATACTGTGTTGCTTTCAATAGATGTTAAATTGTACATTGAATTTTATGTCTACGGTACTTGAAATTATGCTCCATTTCTTAAAACATGTTGTCAATTATATTCATTTTTTCCCTTTAGGATGGATTATGGTTTGATCAGAAATGCAACATGATAATGCCAGGTTTAATTTGTAAAGCTGAAAAACAAGAGGAGGGGTTTACAGTGTCAACCGGGTGCGATAGGGTATTGGAAATTATTCTAAAATTGAACGTTTTCTTTATAATCGTTTTTGTCTTGTCCTATTAGTTTGCTGTTGATTATTTTTACCGTTTCTTGGGCATGACCATTTTCCTAAAAAAGATTCTGGTTTTGCATTTCCTTTAAGTAAGCAAAACATATTTATAAATGTTTTCCGCTGGAATCTTTGATATTTAAACTTTCAAAAAGCCAAGAAAATTAAACCAGTTTACCTACCTATACCTACCTACCTACCTAGGCCTTGTTATGCCCGCGGGAACATAGGGCAAGGACTGGATTTCACTACTTCTCTCTGTCTTTGTAGTCCCTCATTTCCTTTTCAACAGTCCTACGCCAGTTTAAAGGAAATATATCCCTCTGGAATCTAGCAAAATACCTTGTTGGAATACCACTGCAGGATGTTTAGACCGGCCCTTTGGATAAGATCGTTTAAACTGAGGTCCCGTGCCGTAGTAGGTCGTGGCAAAATGAATCCTTCACTGCTCAAATATCCTATGTTTCAATTAGATGTCTTAATTTGAAGCCGTCCAATGGCAACTAGTGGCCTCGCAATGTGAGTAAATTTTTTTCAAAGGGACGTTAATCAAACAAACAAAACAAAGCAAAAGACAGTCGTCAAATTTTATTCAACAACAACAACTACAACAACAACAACAATAATAATAATAATAATAATTACTACTATTATTATTATCATTGGCGGACATTTCAGTTTCAACAAACATCATGATAGCAATAAATAGACGGCATGCTTCAAATATAGTATGAAACAGGATATGAAGAACGAACAATTTATTATGTCCTATTAATGACGTCCCTTTGTCTTATTCGTAAAGAGACAGTGTATTTTGAAACTCTACATGGACACATATAATTAAATAATTTCATTATTTGAACTCAATTAATTGTCTTGTTATTATTTTCTATATATAAGATAAGTGAACAAGTCTTTTGTTCGGTTTTTCACAAAAAGAGGAGTTTTTGTGATTTCATGATTGCTAGACGTAAAATCTAAAAAAAAAAAAGATTAAAAACTGTTGCTTGCATATTATATTGTTATTGGTCACATCAAATGAGATCAGAGTTCATAATGTTTATTAGTAACTGTTAAACAACGTCCTTTTGTAAAAGAAATCTCTACATTAGTGTTGTTCTTATACTTTAGGATTACGTAAGCTACACATCAATGTGTTACAAATTCAGAAATGATGTGTTAACATGGAGTGAAGCCCAGTCAAAATGTGAAGAAGAAAATGGACATCTTGCCACTGTTAATAATGTGTAAGTATTTCAAAACTGTGACTTGTTCGACACGTACACATACCGCATATACGATAGAAAAAAATCTTTTTTTTTTAATTTTTAATTTTAGATATGTTCAAGCATTTTTATCAAGTCAGCTGATTAGAAAGACTGGGAACTTTTGGATAGGATATAAGGAAACAAGGTCTAACGATACCTTAGAGATGTGGAATAGCGGTCACCTGATCAAATTTCGGTTTGGGGATAAACTAGGTAAAAGAAAGTTTAACAGCAAATATTAACGGTTGACAAAAACGCTTTAATTCTGCAAAGACTCAACTAGTTATGAATTTCTAGTATTTATACAACAGTTATTAAAAGAAAGGAGAAAGAAAAAGACGGGGAGACAGTTTTCTTCGCTAATTCTTCGAATCCCTCGATCAAAATCTAGTACTTGCTTTTACAGATTTTTCTTCCATCGAATTGTCAGAAGCATGTGCCACAATGACGACATCAGTGCCTGCCGGGATATGGTCATTTAAAAACTGCACTACAAGACATAATTTCATATGCGAGAAACTCCGAAATGGATACACAACGACTACACTTCCTGTACCGACAACTCCTCCACTACAGTGTCAAAACGGGTGGACAACCATTAACGATTTTTGTTATATGGTATAACTAAAGGTCTTGACACACAATTTTTTATCAAGTACATGCAAATATTTACAAATTCAAGAATTTAAAGAAGAAAACCAAAGGTCGCATTCTTTATTATTATGATAATTTGGAGAGAATATAATTGTTTTCCATGAATCGCGCGATCTCAGTAGGAAAAGACAGCAATTCATGATTTGATAGAAAGGATTCTTTTTTGGGATGGAGGGTTGGGGTGCGGTATTTTGAGTATAAATTTAGGAAGAATGCTAATGAATCTTTTTTAAACAATGTTCTCAGTTCCTTTTAAAGTGTTATGTTCCAAACAAATAAAAATAATTAATTTTGCATTGTCTAATATTATTTTATTTGTAATGATTGGGTGAGATGTTGCAAATTTTATACAGAATACAGTTTATTCACAAGAATGGTGTTTGTTATTTTCAATTTTGAAAAAGTTTTTGCGAATAAACAATTTGATACACAAAGCTATGTTAATTGAAAAGATAAACGTGTTGCTTAAGGCAATATGAGCTGCATGCTTGACATCAGAAAAAAAATGTCGCAATTTTTTGATAAATTATTTCAAAGACAGAAAAATAGAACTTTATAAACTCCTGTTGTTCATATTTGCTAAGGAAGAACTTGATTGAAGCAAAACGTAATTATTGTCGTCCTATATAATAATGATTTCTTATATAATACTGTATATTCGGTTGTACAAAAATATTTCTTCTGACACATTTTAAAACTTCATTTTGGTCTTATTGATCATAAGGTAAATAGCGGTTTATCATATAACACATTTAACCAAGCATTATAAAATTCCGAAAATTCATATTGCTTTAAATTATATATAATTATAGGTTATTCAAGAAAGATCGCCTGGACACAACTAATAAAGTGATTTTGTTATTTTTTTAAAATCTTCTTTCAATTATCTGTGTAAATAGGTATATCATATTAATAAATCGTCATTATCCTTCCTATTGAAAAGAAATAGAAATGCATGGCAAACTAATAAAGTGATTTTGTTATTTTTCATTCATTTTCATGAATTATTAAAAATCATATAACGAGTGAAAAAAGAATGGAGGCGTACAAAAGCGAAGACAATACTCGCTCTGGGAAAAGACATTTCCCAATTTTAAAAGTTCATGAAAGCTATATTTTTAAAAATTATATGGTTTATATCATCTTTTACACATTTAATTCTGTATTTCATTGTTTTAATATTTAATCAATAAATTATTTTTCACTCATGTTTTTAAAATATGTGAAAACCAGAAAGTAATGCTTCACGTATGATTCTGACTCTCTCCATAGCGCAGGGTTTTGCGCAAGACCCACCGCGTTAACCACTACGCTACAAAGCATATGCATTATCAGTGTCTGTCAGCATTATTTAAATGAACGGGTTTATTGAAGCTTTATTTTTTTCCAGAAATGTTCGATTTTCATATAGAATGGGTTCAGATTCCATGTTTTGAACAAATAAAATAGATTTCACATTTACGTTTCCATCATTTTAGCTTTAAGGTAGGATTCTTCTCATATATCATGTACAGTATTTAAAAATCTATGAAATTTTCAAAGAATCAAGAAAAAAATTCACTAAGTGATAGTATAAGTGAGAATAACTTTGACCGCTTTATATTAGAGGCAAGGTTGGGTCCAGGTCATAACCTTTCCCTTGAACATTAAGAATAAAAAATTACTGTTGCAAATCATGCAATCCGTTCTTGTATTTTTTAAAAGATTGGATGTTTTTCTTTTTGCATAAAAGGATACTACCATATAGAGCCTATAAGATAATACTACCAAACTGACATAAATAATTTAACTAAAATGGATATTGGCTAGTCCGAATTTTCTTAAAAGCTTACATAGTACTAGTTTGTTTGAAAAATCATAATTATTTGATATTTTTTGAAACTTTAATCCCTTAGTATTGATTTAACTTACATTTGAAAATTTCTTCAAGTCTTTGATTGTGTAAAAATTATAGCTAAATTATTGTTTTATACAAATTTTGAGAGGCAGAAAAGAAGGTATTTTCATACGCCAACATTCCGCCAAAAATATAGTCCCTGCTAGTTTTCAAACGCAGTTTACCATTTCTATTAAAAGTTGTACAATCGTGATGAGGAAAGAAAAATATAGTCTTTTAAATCTCTTACACCAAAATATAGAAGGCATATAAGCAAATATACCTTGAATATTTCATCAGGTCGGAAACCAGAGAAGAATCCTACCTTAACGGAGAATGGAGACGTTACCCATTCATCCTTTTTAAAATCTCATTTTTATGGCTCTAGTAAACCCATTTTCCACTGAAAATGCTTAACTGTCAACTTTAAAATAAAGATTGTCAAATGATAAGTCGTTCTGTAAAATTGATTGATTGATTGTATATTGTTTTAGGTCCCTCGCGAGAATTTTTCACTCATATGGAGACGTCACCACTTGGCGGTGAAGAGCTGCAAATTTTGTCCCATACTCGGCACTTAGGACCATTGAGCAGTGAAGGGTATTTTCGTGCCAGCACCTACTGCGACAAGGGACCTCGGTTTATACTGTCTCATCCGAAGGACCGGTCTCCACGTCCCACAGTGGGATTCCAACCCGCGACGTAAGGATAACCTCCTTACTTCGCGACTCTAGAGCAGACGCTCTCACCACTGCGCCACGCGGGCGACTATCGTTCAGTAAAATAAAATATTATAAAATGTTTTGAAGATATGACATTACTGAAAACATGATTTTAGAAAATATAAATTTTCCGTAAGTTTTGAAAATTGAGAAACATATTATCTCAAATCGTGGAATTGTCCACGCCTTGTACGCCCTCTTTCTTTCATTAATTCCCTCGCATTACGTATACAGCCTTGAAATTCTCCGTAGTGTGGAGTTCATCAGCGCCTTCAACTTGTTCATTGGAATATTGTTCGGCCTTCCAACAAGACAGTCTTCGGTTGTTCGAAGCCACGCGAAGCCTTTAATCTTCACCGTTTGGTGTTCTATTTGAAAAGTAGAGACTTAACGGTAGCCAGCCGATTTGATTTGTGTAAATGTTTGAAAGAGAGACTTTACAAAATATTGTCTCACTGGATTTCTTTCATTTTTGGGTTGTGTGTACCCATTGTTAACTTTACTACTATCGGTTTCAATGGTAATGACGTGGCGATTACACATTTTGCAAAATAGAAAGCCGGGTCTTAATAGATTGGGCGTTGTACCACGACAACATCACCGTCTTTTTTGTTTAATAATCATTCTACTTACTCTATGACGACGGATAAATATATTCTAAAATTGTTGGAAAAAATTTATAGCGAACCGTTGATAAATATTTTGTAGGCTTTTTCTTCACTTAGGTAATTCAATTAATTCACCCACTGGGAATTTCGCAAGCGGTGTCATGACAGCAAAGAAATCATTTGGAAAAAAAAAACGATGTGTGTACCCCAGTGCATGAAGTTGTACTGCAAAAGTAATGTCGAACCTGTCATAATTTGTGCACTTTTTGTAAGCTTATATATATATAACATTAAGTGACGGCAATTTAGTGCACAATTACCAAGATACATGTGCAACTCTGTCAAGTTTTCATAATTTTGGGCAAATGCGTTTCTTTTGTATTTTAGTTGGTATTTTTTAGCTCACCTGAACCAAAGGTTCAAGTGAGTTCTGATGATCACAATTTGTCCGTCGTCTATCAGTCTATCTGTCTGTCTATCCGTCTGTTTGTAAACTTTTCACATTTTCGACTTCTTCTCCAGAACTAATTTTTAGCTCACCTGAGCCGAAGGCTCAAGTGAGCTTTTCTGATCAAAATTTGTTCGTTGTCTTCGTTGTTGTTGTCGTTGTCGTTGTTGTAAACTTTTCACATTTTCATCTTCTTCTCAAGAACCACTGGGCCGATTTCAACCAAACTTGGCACAAAGTATCCTTTGGTGAAGGCGATTCAAGTTTGTTCAAATGAAGGGCCACGCCCTTTTCCAAGGGGAGATAATCATAAATTTGTTAAAAATTAATGGCATTTTAAAAAAATCTTCTTCTCCAGAACCGCTGGGCCAGGAAAGATGAAACTCATGTGAAAGCATCCTCAGGTAGTGTAGATTCAAGTTTGTTCAAATCATGACCCCCGGGGCAAGGGTGGGGCCAAAATGGCCGACCCAAGTTTTACATAGGAATATATAGGAAAAATCTTTAAAAATCTTCTTCTCCAGAACCACTGGGCCAGAAAAGATGAAACTCATGTGGAATCATCCTCAGGTAGTGTAGATTCAAGTTTGTTCAAATCATGACCCCCGGGGCAAGGGTGGGGCCAAAATGGCCGACCCAAATTTTACATATGAATATATAGGAAAAATCTTTAAAAATCTTCTTCTCCAGAACCACTAGGCCAGGAAAGATGAAACTCATGTGGAATCATCCTCAGGTAGTGTAGATTCAAGTTTGTTCAAATCATGACCCCCGGGGCAAGGGTGGGGCCAAAATGGCCGACCCAAGTTTTACATAGGAATATATAGGAAAAATCTTTAAAAATCTTCTTCTCCAGAACCACTGGGCCAGGAAAGATGAAACTCATGTGGAATCATCGTCAGGTAGTGTAGATTCAAATTTGTTCAAATCATGACCCCCGGGGCAAGGGTGGGACCAAAATGGCCGACCCAAATTTTACATAGGAATATATAGGAAAAATCTTTAAAAATCTTCTTCTCCAGAACCACTAGGCCAGAAAAGATGAAACTCATGTGGAATCATCCTCAGGTAGTGTAGATTCAAGTTTGTTCAAATCATGACCCCCGGGGCAAGGGTGGGACCAAAATGGCCGACCCAAGTTTTACATAGGAATATATAGGAAAAATCTTCTTCTCCAGAACCGATGGGCCAGGAAAGATGAAACTCATGTGGAATCATCCTCAGGTAGTGTAGATTCAAGTTTGTTCAAATCATGACCCCCGGGGCAAGGGTGGGGCCAAAATGGCCGACCCAAGTTTTACATAGGAATATATAGGAAATATCTTTAAAAATCCTTCTGAAGATCCACTGGGCCAGGAAAGATGAAACTCATGTGGAATCATCCTCAGGTAGTGTAGATTCAAGTTTGTTCAAGTCATAACCCCCGTGGCTAGGGTGGGGCCAAAATGGCCAACCCAAGTTTTACATAGGGATATATAGGGAAACCTTTTAAAATCTTCTTTTCAAGTACTTTAAAGCTATGTTTAGTGATATTTATATGGAATCATCCTCAGGTAGTGTAGATTCTAGTTTGTTCAAATGATGAACGCCTGGAGGGGGGGAGTAAATTCAAGCCCATGTGCTCAGGTGAGCGATGTGGCCCCTGGGCCTCTTGTTATCAAACTTTGTACAAAGTATCCTTGGGTGAATGGGAGTTTAGAGTGTTAAAATGAAGGGCTAAGTTTAATACCCACAAGGGGAGATAATAAAGAAAAGACAAAAAAGGGTGGGGTAATTAAAAAATCTTCTCAAGAACCACTGGACCAGAAAAACTGAAACTTGTGTGGAAACATCCTGGGGAAGTGTAAATTATAAATTGTTCAAACAATGACCACCGGGGTAGGGCGGGGTACCAAAAGAAAATCCAAGTTTTACATGTTATATACTGACACGCAAAAGAAACGCAACAAGCAGTAATCTACAAATGTTTGATTTTTTTATCTTATGATTTTTTAAAAGCGAATAAAGTAAAGCTAAACTCACTTTTCAGATCATCAGAGATTTGATAAAAATGTTAAATGTTTATCTGTTTACTTTAATAAGTAAAATATGACTGTTAAAACACCCCCCTCCAAGCCACTCAAGTAAAACGTGCAAGACTGTCCTAAACAACAATTGCAGTTTAATTTCTACGATACAATAGGTTTATTAAAATCGAGATCTGAGCGAAGGAATTATTCTTTGGCATCTTTAAATGCTCGTTTTTCAGATGATTAGGTCGAATTTTCTCTAACTTAGAGCAGTGTAGCCACTCTTGGACTTCCGGTACAAGGACTGTCCTTAATGCATATAATACGTAAGACCCTGTTGAGACTTAATGTAGTGAAATTTTGCATCAGCAACTCTCCATCACCTTTACATTGAAATTTTCCAGCTAGCGCAATGGAAATGCGTAAATAAGCCATTTTCAAGTAGCCTTAGCAACATTACGGGAAACGAAAGGAGAGTTTATTTTTTGAAATATTGCTGCATTACTTATGATGAACAGTAAAAAACCCTAAAAACTCCATAATATTGCCAAATGTTTTGTTAAACATGCAATTTTTGATTTCTGTTAAGCAGACTCAAACTTGACTTCCGGTTATGGTATGGAAATCATTCAACCGTTAAATTACCAATGTTTACCTAATTGAAGATATTCATGATTTTAAGATACAAAATTCTTTACTTTACATTATTATTTCTTTCTAAAGTAGGGTGTTGCGTTGCAGTATATATAGGAAAAATCTTTTGAAAGCGTGGAAGTCCTGGGAAAGTATTTTAAAGGCACCATGATATATAGATATATAGGAAAAATCTTTAAACATCTTCTGAAGAACTACTGGGTCAGAAAAACTTAAACTTATGTGGAAGGGGGGGCATGAGGGGGGGGGGGGCTGATACAGAACAACATGACCAAATTTACTCAGGTTAGCGATGTGGCCCGTAAGCCTCTTGTTTTTCATTCAGACTTTGACGATTGAGAAAGATACATAGTACATAAAACAGTTTGTTTCATACTTCCAAACATAGCAGATATTTGAAGCAACAACATCTGTACTTTGTCCTTGCTTACCATGAAATTCCATAATAAGAATATTCTACTTTAAGGCCGTAATTTACGATAACTTCTGCATTAGATGTATCTTTATTATAAAATATATGTTTTTTTTTCTCAGGCTTACGGAGGAAAATTTCTGGATTGGGCTAAATGACAGGGAAAAAGAGGGAGGTATTCATTAATAAAATTTTTCCTAAAAGTTTATATGTAAAATTTTAAATATTTGCAAAGGAATAAAATTCAATTTTCGATAACAAAAGAAAAGTTAATTAATACTTTAGATTGGCAATGGTCAGATGGAACACCCTTAGATTACAAAAAATGGCTGACTAATCAACCAGATAATTGGCAGGGTTATGAGAACTGCGCCACATACCGACGAACAAACAGAGGGTTTAACGATGTCATATGTTCTGGTAAACGTCCATTCATATGCAAAGCAGAAAAAGGTAAGTGTTTACTATTTCTAACATGGTCAGAATATTTTTAGCTCACCTGAGCCGAAGGCTCAAGTGAGCTTTTCTGATCAAAATTTGTCCGTTGTCTGTCGTCGTCGTTCTCGTTGTTGTCGTCGTAAACTTTTCACATTTTCATCTTCTTCTCAAGAACCACTGCGCCAATTTCAACCAAACTTGGCACAAAGTATCCTTGGGTGAAGAGAATTCAAGTTTGTTCAAATGAAGGGCCACGCCCTTTTCCAAGGGGAGATAATCATGAATTTGTTAAAAATTAATGGCATTTTTAAAAAATCTTCTCCAGAACCGCTGGGCCAGGAAAGATAAAACTCATGTGAAAGCATCCTCAGGTAGTGTAGATTTAAGTTTGTTCAAATCATATATGGGGCCAAAATGGCCGACCCAAGTTTTACATAGGAATATATAGGAAAAATCTTTAAAAATCTTCTCCAGAACCACTGGGCCAGGAAAAATGAAACTCATGTGGAATCATCCTCAGGTAGTGTAGATTCAAGTTTGTTCAAATCATGACCCCCGGGGCAAGGGTGGGACCAAAATGGCCGACCCAAGTTTTACATAGGAATATATAGGACTTTAAAAATCTTGTTCTCCAGAACCACTGGGCCAGGAAAGATGAAACTCATGTGGAATCATCCTCAGGTAATGTAGATTCAAGTTTCTTCAAATCATGACCCCTGGGGCAAGGGTGGGGCCAAAATGGCCGACCCAAGTTTTACATAGGAATATATAGGAAAAATCTTTAAAAATCTTCTTCTCCAGAACCACTGGGCCAGGAAAGATGAAACTCATGTGGAATCATCGTCAGGCAGTGTAGATTCAAATTTGTTCAAATCATGCCCCCCGGGGCAAGGTTGGGGCCAAAATGGCCGACCCAAGTTTTACATAGGGATATATAGGGAAACCTTTTAAAATCTTTTCAAGTACTTCAAAGCTATGATTAGTGGGGCCTCTGGGGGGGGGGGGGGGAGTAAATTCAAGCCTGATGTGCTCAGGTGAGCGCTGTGGCCCCTGGGCCTCTTGTTTATTTATCCAAGGTTGCTCAAAGCACAATGTTCTCGTACTTATAACTCATAGATTCCTGAACTTTGTTTTGCAGACTTTATGCCTTGCATAGTTCAATACTTTTATAAGGATCGGGGATAGGGTAATTGAAATAAGTAATTGCATGTAATTAACTGTAATTAAATACAGTTTTAAAGTTTTAAATCTAATTGAAAGTATTTGTAATTAAGTTTACTTTCGATGAAAAATTATTAAAGGTATTTAAATATATTCCAAAAATGTCACATATTTTTCAAGTAAAATTTTTTTTAAAGTGTCTTAAAATTGATGTATACCAGTACTATTTAGCATTAGCTTGTGTTTATTCATTAATGCTTAACAATGTTTATACAGCATAACACACTGCCAAAAACAATGGGAAAAATAAAATTTAATTATATTGCTGCTTCAAAATATTCTCGTATACGTTTTACAAATTTGATGGAAAGAAAACTTAAGTAATTGATATTATATAAATAGTATTGTGTTTTGCGTGCACTATGCCTAAATAGTAGTCAGGATTAGACACATGGTGCACGAGCCGGAGGCGAGTTCACTATGTGTCAAACCCTGACTACTATTTAGGCTAAAAAACTTCTATGACGTCACTCATTGTTATAAGTATAGGTATATTTTACCGATTGAACCAGCAGTAGTTGGATGTTTAAAGATGCAACTGGCCATCATTTGGATATTTCAAATATCCAACTGCCTATCGGTTGGATATTTCAAATATCCAACCGAGGTGCATAAAACAGTAAACAATGAACAAAGGAGATAAAACAGTTTTTAAATATGTTTCCAATGCACATGAAAAATAACAATCAATCCAAATTTGCCACACTATTACAATTAATTTCCTGTGCAAATGGAATTACCGCAATTACTTCATATTTATCGTGTTTCAAATGCACTTCCAATGCTCACAGAAATAAGAATTCATCCGAATTTTGCACACATTTAAAAATGTTTTCAGTCTTTTTGACCATTTTTGACGCTTTCCCACACATAAATTTATTTTCACCTTAATTGTTAAAGAATATCACTTCTTATTGCTGTATATTATTTCTGGGTCCGTATTAATGTAAATTATAAATAAATTTATTGACGAATCTTGTAGATTTTAAATTGTTATATTTCTGAACAAATATCTCACTTGTATCTCTTTTGTATTTATATCTCAATGTACTACATGTATTTTAATTGCATGACATATAGTTATATTTAAGGAGAGGAACTCGTAAGTTGTAAGAACTTGTTTCCAATCCTTTTGTTTATACAATAAAATATGTTCAAAACAAAACAATGTAAATTCCTTCAGATTATCCGAGATTCATCTCTGTTTCATAATTTTCCGGCGCACTTCTCAAACCAACTTAATTAATTGGCAGCCCATCCATTTTTCGACACCGTTATTATTGAAGATCCTGATATGGGATGTTTTTTAAGCAGGTTCCGCATAACACCACCAATCTTTTTATCTGTTTAAGCATTACTTTAAGTATTGTCCGAATGGAACTCCATAAGAACCCAACACTTTTCCTCAGCAAACCATCATCTCATAATATGTAATGACAAATTCCCAACTTTTTATCAAAATTCTATAGTTTTCTTCAGCTTTCAGGTCAAACGTATTGAAAATACCATCTGAACCTCTCTCATTTACTTTGGATTTAAAAATACAATGTACTCTTTGTCTGATTTTATGACTGTTCAGTACAACGAAAAGGGTTGAAATGACATCAGCACCGTGTAGTATCATGCTCACTAGTCCATGAATAAAAGAGGTGTTCGATTAGGCTATTGTTTTGTGTCACAGTTGGATACTCAGTATTTAAATGGGCTAAATTCTATTGTATTACAGCAAAGTTGGATATTTGAATAGGTAAATGTTTCTTTGGGACCCAAAGTAGGGAATTTTTTAAGTAAGATAAATAACTCGATAGTGTTTCATAGTTTAGAGAAAACATCCCCTCCTCGGGCCTTCGGCCCTCGGAGATAATGTTTGCTCTAAACTATTCAAAACCATCTCGTTATTTATCCCTTACATAGTGCACGCAAAACACAACACTGTTGTTATTATAATGCTGACTGTTGTTACTGTTTAAAACAGAAATATTTTCTCCATTCCCCATGTTTCATCACCTGTTTCATTCGTCTACTCTATTATGACGTCACCTTATGTAACATGTACGTCATAGTCTTTTTCTTTAAGGTAGGTCACTTGTCAGTTTTTTGGAAAAATTCACGCAGAACCTCTTACTTCAAAACTATTTATCAAAATTCAATTTTTAAAACATATCTAATTTCAACAATGTTAATGTTTTAACATTCAACCAAAAAAAAAACTGCTCAAAAAGCTACAAATAAGCAAGATTAGTGAGGGACTATTTTTTGAGTTGGAAGGATGTTTAGCAGATAATTCGGCAAATCTGCACATTTATTAAATTTAATATCTTGGACTTTTAGTCTCACATACTTTTACTCGGAGAATATTTTTCATTATGATATTGCTAGGAATATTTGATTAAGGTCTTAATTTATATTTTTAGAACACGTTTTACACCTTCCTTCAAAAAACTTTGCCAAAAAATGAAGATATGTCAAATAAGTCAATATAAATTAACCCCATTTTTGCCTGAAAATCACATAGGGCCTATTTTGACCAATATTTCAAAATTAACATCAATGACCCCAACTTTTTCTTTCATTATCTTAAAGTACTCGATGTATGTCACTGATCAGCACTTAAATTGTAAAAAGCTTGATTTAAGAAAATGTTTTATTGCCTATTTAGTTTTTTAATTAATACCCCAAAATATGTTACTTTTTAGTGCAAAAAGGTCACACAATAATTTAAGCGCATTAATTTGCAAGATTTTTTTTTCAATGATAAATATTATTCAAAAATTTTTACGTGAAATAATATAATAGTTTTTGCCATGGTTACATCTGATAAAATATAATAAAGGTTTAAGTAATTAACCAGAGTTAAAATTTAAGAGGCAGTCCACCGAAAAACCAGGCAGTATTGTATTAATAGGCGGCACATCGAATGTGATGAATATTTGGTATTTTATTAAAAACAATATCAATGTAGTCCCAAAGGAATAATGTAACTGAAGATTTGTTTGAAAATTGCTTATTTAGTAAAATATCCTTGTGTTTTGTGTTTTTGAATTCCCTTATATAAACCATTGAAAGTAGGTAAGAAACAAAAAGTTGTAATTTCTAATACAATTTTAACAGGACTATAATTCACACTTAAATAAATCTAGAAATATTTCATTTTTTGTTTAAAAAATAAAATCATTGGGAAAAACACTTTTAATAGAAGTTTTCTGGCAAAATATATAGACGTTTTCATGAAAATTTGCGATGCAAGAGTTATCTCCCGTGGCATCGGTAAATCTGCTAAACACATCGGAATTCTAGTGAAATATTTAGAATCGATACACTAAAGAAAATTATTAAACAAAAAATAAAAAAATTATTTTCAAAATATAATTCATTTTCGTCTCCAGACGTAATATTTAGATTAAAATTGGCTATAATATTCAGGTTAAATCTACGTTTCCATTGATGTATCAGTGACATAATATTGCATCACAATGAAATAGAAATGATATAGCAAGTTTTCCAGAGAAGTTCGTAAATTCTTTGCGTGAAGTGTAAAGAAAAATATTTTAAAAAAATGATTTCTCTTTTTCTGTTTAATTACTCTTTAGAGTGCATTTTACTAAATGTTAAAGCATATTTTAATATCAAAATGTATTTTACAAAGTACACGGGCGGTGTCTCGGCAAAATGACGTTTTGATAAGTTATTTTATACATGTCCGATAACTATTTTTTTTAAATTGATTTACCAGGATATACGTTAAAATAATTAATGAAGTCTTTATAATGAACATTTCTTATAAAATTGGGAATCAATGATGAATGTTTTAGATTTACGCAACATTTAATTCAACGAAGTTGGTAGATGTAAAAACTAAAACCTGATAAATACATTTATCTATGCAATCAAATCAAAATAAACGATCCATAATATGATTAAAAATGAAAAAAAAACTGAAAAATAAGCTATAAAAATATATTTATTGAGTAAAATTTACTGCTGAACTCCCGACTAAAATTTGTCACTATAACGGAAGGTGGTTTAGTAAAACACTTGTTTTTTTTTTTTTTTATTCCGCGATTGAAACAATCACAAGCTCATATTTAATATGGAGTATAAACCTGTGACAATGTTGACCAATACTAAAATGTTTTCACGTTCATGAAACCAATTTTTTAAAAATAATGATGCCATGACCCCGCACCCCCCTCCCTTTCGCGCTTCTTGCTTGCGATTTATCGGCTCTTGAATAATTATACTATACATGAAAGAACTTAATTTCTTATTTATATAAAATCAAATTTTGTAAAAGAGGAAAAGCTTTACAGATGACAGGTAAAAAAAAAACTGGGATAAAGTCGAGACTGTACACATAAAAATATTTCTTGCATTTAGGCAATTTTAATTTCGCTACTGATAGAATTTACTCTTTAATTCCTGAGACAAATAAAAAAGAAATTTTACTTGGAAATAAGATGAATAATGAAGCTAGAAAGTTGTCTGCTCTGGTTGTTGCATAATGCATGTACAAATACTTTTTTTTTTAAATACCTAGTTTATATTAAGAAATCAATCAGATCAGATGTTCATGTAAGTAAAAGACATTGGTAATTTAAATAATACATTCATTTGAATCTATGGTTACACTCATTTAAAACCAGTAAACTGACTGAAAAGAAATAACAGACAAGCATTTTTCCTGATAAATTAACATGAAGAGCCAAATTTAGGAAATTTTTATAAATTTACCGTAAAAACCGATGCCGATTAAAATAAAACCAATCCCGATCGAAAATAATGCAAAATTAATAAATTTATCAAACTAAAGGCACCTGTCACCTATATAATATGTAAAAAAAATAAATCAAGTAATTTCTTTATCATATTACAACAAAAGAGCCAAATTTGACATTACTATTTTAGTATTTTCTTCTTTATATAATTCCGGTCGGGATCGGTTTCATTTGTGAAAACTATCAAAAAATAAGTAAATTTGATTCCTTTTATTTCTTTCAAAATACCTTTTCCCAATGATTTTATTGAATGAACAAAAAGTTTGTACTTTGTATTCATAAAAACATAAGTAAACAAATATGTCCTTGTATTGTATTGGGTTCTATAACGTAATTAAAATTGGATACTGAATTTAAATATTTACTTGCTGAACTCAAATTTGGACCAGATAATTTTTTCTAAAGAAGTATAAATTGGAGTCTTATTCATTCATAAAATAAAAGATAAACGTCTATTCTATAAATAATATTCATCGGCACATCCACCTCTGGAGTATCTGTTACATATAAAACAAAATAAAAACGTACTTTTTTTTAGCCTCATGTTGACCTTTTTGCACTTAAAATTAAGCATTTACCAAAACTAGGACTAGAGGAGCACTATAAAATTTTTTGATGTTGTCATGTGTAAACACTTGCTTCAATAAGTCTACATGCAAAAAATAAATAAAATCCATGACATGCGATGTGCCACCCATTGCCTGGTTTTTCGGTGGACAGCCTCTTAAGTGCAAAAAGGTCAACTTCATTGTACCGTAGATCAGTAAGATGAACACCGACCCCTATTTTCTCTTCGATTTTGAGTCATTCTTGTGAGTGCTTATCCAAAATATACTTCTCAATAAATCCTTGATTCCACAAATTTCACGAGTGACATACCTTAATTTTGAACGTTCTATGCTTAAGGTATACATATGTAATCTACAGATAGTTTTAGAGAAAAGTGTTTTAGTGGAGGATTGATTGATTGATTGTATATTGTTTAACGTCCCTCTTGAGAATTTTTCACTCATATGGAGACGTCACCGATGCCGGTGAAGGGCTTCAAATTTAGACCTATACTCGGCACTCAGGGCCATTGAGCAGTGAGGGTTTTTTATCGTGCCAACGCCTACCGTGACACGGGACCTACGTTTTTAAGGTCGTATCCGAAAGACCCGTGACTTTCACTTCTAGTGCCGAGCGCTTGGCGAAGGAACAGTCACTACCTATGTTTACGTCTTAGGTATGACGCGGCGCCGCGATCGAGAATAGAACCCGGGCCTCCCGATCACGAAGCGAACGCTCTACCACTACCACTAGGGGGCTGCAAGAAACTATTTTAGAAGAATTATTTTGTCTATTTTAATCTTATGTGTAAAATATTTGAAACTAAGTTTATATATATTTTAGAACAATACAATAGATAATGACTGATAGATTATTTAGAACAATACAATAGATAACGGCGTCTGTGGCGTAATCGGTAGCTTGAAACTTTGAAACTTTTTATTTCACTAAAGCCCCCACATGAGGTATGTTAGTACGACAAGAATTTAACAAATGAACAAGTAAACATGTGAACAGTTAACATGATGAACAAGAAAAAGTAGCGCGTCGGACTGACAATCTCAGAGTCGTGAGTTCGCTCCCCGTTATGGGCGTTGTCGGATTTTCTTTATAAAATGGAAACCGTGCACTCATTCGGTATAGTATGCTCACGCTTTATAAATCCTTAGAACACTATGCGAGAATAGTAGAATATAAGTTTTATAGAGACAAACTGACAGGAAGCATAATAACATAAAATATGTTTTTTTACTTACTTTCATCAAATTAATTGAGGGTTATTAATTATAATAATAATAATAATTATATTAATTATAATTATGATTTACTATGTAATTGTAATTGCAAGTAATTAAAAAAAAAAGATCAATGTATTTGAAATTATTTATCAAAATATTCACATTTCAAGTAATTGACCCCATACATGTAATTTTGGATCAAAAGGTTATATACCAGTTTAATACTATTATAAGTAAAAAAGAATAAGTGGTCCCAGATGACCGGTATCGCATAATATTTGGTCCGTCTCATCTAAAGGTCCGGCCGGACCTAATACGATAACATATTTGGTCCGCCTTTTATAAGAAAAGGTCCGGTCCGTATAAGAAAAGGTCCCCTTACGTTTTAAGGCCCGCGTGGTGCAAAATGTTATAATCTTGACTTTAACATATGAAATTAGAGAAAGTTAGTTTATACTATATGATAAGAAGGATTTACCCTGTTGTGTTTAATTTTTTGTCTAGACAGTTAAGTGTTTGTTTTTCCTTAGAAAATTGCTTTGTGTAAATTAGTATATGATTATTTGGTTTGTTCCCGTTTTGCACACATTTGAAATACAGGTAATTAAAAATGTGTGAAAAACGGGAGTATGACCAGGTGAAATAATTACTTAATTGCTATAGTCTATACCATACTTAGTATGATATACTTACTATGTATGTGAAAGGTGAACTTATATTGAAAAAATAGAATAAATACAAAGTTAATGTATTTGATATCTGTTGAGTATAATTAATTTTTATTCTCTATTTTCTTCATTCATGTTATTATTTGTTATATCTTTAATTCATTTAGAATTTTATTGAAAAGTTTTCTTTTTTTAAAGAAATTGGACTTAATTAATAAACAATATTAAACAAATATTAATAATTTATTCAATACAATCAAATATTTTCCCATAAATATATATAGAATTTTAATAAAATGCTTATAAAATTGTATTAGACCTCTTAAGAATACATTAAGCTAAATCAGGTATTCACAGGTAAATCCAGGTAAATCCAAACCAGAAATCGGACTATAATTGCTATCAAAACACTCTTCACACCTATTGTCTATACCTAATTATCAAATGTGTGCAAAACGGGAACACACCGATTAAAGGTGTGAAATCTGTAGGTGTGCATGGCTAATAAAACAATGGGGGTGTGACCTATTTGTTTACCTGACAGGTACCCACAGGTAGAGCCCACGGCAGATGGCCAGTTTACCAGTTTATTAACATCTCTTTGGTTGTTATTGAACAACACAGAGATCAATACATATTATTATAACATATATACATACATGCGTGAGCATAACAGATAACATATATACAAAGTGTGCTTATAATCAAGTATTTCCATATATGTTTACATTGATGTTAACCTGGAGGTTTGACTCTCTCGTTTAAAATTTTAATAAAAGAACAGAGTTTACTCAATAGTCCAACATTTTTTGAAGAAAACAATTCATTAAATTTGATAATATTTGGTCTTGTAAAATAATATTTCGGAATGTACAATTTCCTTTCATCTTTTAATTTTTCACAACATAAAATATAGTGGAATTCATCACCAAGATCATTTTTACATAAAAGACATATTCTATTAATTCTTTCAATACCTTCCCATCTTCCTGTTTCAATGGGTAATTTATGGTTTGCTGTTCTAAATCTAGCTAAAGTTTGTTTCTTATAATTATTTAACCTGCTATCTACATAAAATTGACATCCAAAGTGTAAATTTGTAAATAGATTATATGTCACACCTTTTGAAGAATCTTTACAGGTTGAATTCCAATTTTGTTGAAACTGATCTAGTAATTTTTGTTTCAAACTTTTAATAAGCCAATTTCTATTAAACAGGTTGGGGGGAAACGTAAATTCCGCTATAATAGTGGTATTTCACTATTATAGTGAAATTACGCTATATTTCCAGTCGTATATACCCTCAATTTCACCCGATGCCATGAAAGGCGTTTGAACCGCACGTCATGGTGGGTATTACAATGAACAAAAACTGTCATGCTTGCATGTTTTGAATTTTAATAAATTTTCTACCGTTGCGTTTGAAAATGAGAGCACTCTTTTTTTAACGGAAGTTGCATTTTTAACATAGCAACCGATGATTGCGGGGATATATAAGCCTGTTTGAATCTCACTTTTTGCTTATTAATGTGCACAAATTAATGTTTGTTACAGTTGTCAACTTAAATTGGAAAGGGTTTATTGAATTAAACAAGAAAAAGATTATTTTTGTCTGCATGGTTACGGGTATGGAGGCTCGTTATGGTAAACGGAAAGACCCATTATTATCGACCGCTGCTGCAGCCGATCTTTTTGTACATGGTTGTTAAATAGTGAACATGGGAAATGAGAAGTTATTTTTGTAAAAGTTCAGTATAATAATTCTTCATTGATAACATGTAGAAAATCATCAGTAAAATTTAAAATATTATTGTTAGAATGTTTCAATTTCATTGTCATTTCTCATCAAGTTATTTGATAATTTTTGACTATATACTCGTAAAAAGAGTTTACAAAAGGTATTACATATATATAAAAGGAAATTTTGATTTTCCAGTCGCATCATAATGACGTGGTGCATTAAATGCATGGTTAATAAAAAATCAAAAACTCTTCAACTCGTAAAAATTGTTTTGAATATGTTATAGCTGCGAATGCTGCCAATGATACAAGAATAATTTCGTTTCCACATTTTGCACAGTGCCTTGCAGCATAGCCTATTTTGCAGAAAAACATAGGAATTCGTGCATGATCAAGATCCAGGGTTCACGTGGTTCGGTCATTTTTTTTTTTATATCAGACTGTCTTCAAAGCAATACAAATATTTTTTTTTTAATAAGTACGGATATACATATTTTAATGCATTTGCTCATCAGATATAAATTCATCGATGTAATAAAGTCCATAGGAGTCTGAAGCAAATTGAAAGGTGGCTAATTGAAAGTGGGGGGGGGGGGTTAAACCAACAAAAAGATAAACCCAAATTTTCAATACAAAGAGAATGTCTATCCTTGCAAGAAAGTGGGGGGGGGGCTAGGCGCTCCTAGCACTCTCCGGTTCTGACGCCTATGAAGTCTATGATAAAAGAATTGATTGTAAATGAAAATATACGCTTTTCAAGATTCTACTTCAGCTTTGAATATCTTGCACTTCCATTGCATGGATATGCTTTCAGAATTGTAAAAGTACTTTTTCAAATGCTAAATTGTTTGCGGCTAATTTGATGTTTTACATCAATTTTTAATTGTGGAAAATATAAATTGAGTCGAAGATATTTTAGACACTTCTTATGCTGAGCAGTGATGATTTGTTATTTGAAGTTTCCTTGTAGTTTAAACAATAATACAATGGCATAAATCTAAAAGTCTGAAAAATTAATACTTTGAGTGTGAGTTTTTGATATATATACTTTCATTTCATATTAATATAATTAGTTATGAATATTTTTTTTAAATAAAAAAAAAAAAAACTATAGCTATTTCTCTCAGATTTTAAAGTTAAATCATTTTTGCCTAAGTGCATAACCATAAAATGTTAAATAAGATACATTTGTGCGGAGTTAAAAAGATTGTTGAATTATAATTATTTGAACATGTGTTAAAATAAGGTTACAAACACTCTTGTTAAATATTACCGACACCGAAATAAATAGAGTTTTTTTTCTGAAAAAAAAACAATTAGCCAGCCGATATTGAAAATTAGATATATTTTCTGGGATCGTTTATATGTAATTTTTGGATTATTTATTATAAATTGATTTTGTTAAGAGAAAAGATATCGAGTTTATCAATACACTCTTTTTTCATGTTTGCTATAATGGGTCTTTCCGTTTACCATAACGGGCCTCCATACCCGTAACCATGCAGACAGAAATAATTTTTTTCTTGTTTAATTCAATAAACCCTTTCCAGTTTAAGTTGACAATTGTAACAAACATTAATTTGTGCACATTAATGAGCAAAAAGTGAGATTCAAACAGGCTTATATATCCCCGCAATCATCGGTTGCTATGTTAAAAATGCAACTTCCGTTAAAAAAAGAGTGCTCGCATTTTCAAACGCAACGGTAGAAAATTTATTAGAATTCAAAACATGCAAGCATGACAATTTTTGTTCATTGTAATACCCACCATGACGTGCGGTTCAAACGCCTTTCATGGCATCGGGTGAAATTGAGGGTATATACGACTGGAAATATAGCGTAATTTCACTATAATAGTGAAACACCACTATTATAGCGGAATTTACGTTTCCCCTCAACCTGTTAAATAATTGATTCTGGTTCCAAATATTACTATATCCACAATTGTCTAAAATTGATTTCAAATTCTTTAACCATTTAGATTCATGTCCATTATCAAATTTTGCACGAAGTAATTTATACATTAAAAAACAATATTTTGATTGTTTTCCATATAAAATTTTTGACCAGTATGCAATAATTCTTGTTTTGATATGTATACTTAAAGGTACTCTACCTAATTCACCATAGATCATAAAATTTGGAGTACTTGGTTTTAAATGAAAAAGCATTTTACAAAATTTTAAATGTACTCTTTCTATCATTTCAACATTACCATAACCCCACACTTCACAACCATACAATAAAATTGGAATTACAATCTTGTCGAACAAATACAATTGGTCATAAAGAGAAAGATGTAATTGGTTACCCTTTTTCAAATTACCATACATAGCTTTCGTTGCTCTTTCAGTAGCATATTGTTTTGTCTTAATAAATGAGCCTGTTGTTGAGAATATAATTCCTAGATATTTGAAATGTTTAACAATTTCAATTTCTTTGTTATTGTAATAAAAAACTTTATGCGGTATACGTCCCTTTAAAAAATCATTATTTTTGTTTTTCTATATTAACTTCTAGCTTCCATTTTTCACAATACAATAAAAAAACTGTGCAACTGATTCTGTAAATCTTCGGGTGATTCCGATAGTAAAACTGTATCATCTGCATACAAAATAATCAGCATTTTTAACGAGACACCAAGTTCTTTTTCAATCTCATTTGATATTGTTGAGACACCAATATTGTTATGTGCAATTAAAAAAGATTCTACATCATTCAGGAATAAAGCAAATAAAAAGGGCGATAAGTTTTCCCCTTGTCGTACCCCTATTGTGCATGGAAAATATTCAGTAACCATATCATTAACAGCTATTCTGGATTTACTTTCAGAGTACATTTTCACTATAACTTCAAAACATTTTCCGGTAATATTATTTTGAATGAGTTTTTGCCATAGTCCTATTCTCCATACATTGTCAAAAGCAGCCTTAAAATCTATAAATGCACAATATAGTTTCTTTTTCAATAAAAAGGATAATTCGATTAGCGATTGTAAAGTAAAAATGTTATCTATTGTAGAATAATTTGATCTGAAACCCCCTTGATTTTCATTTAGTATATCATATTGCTCAGCATAATTATTTAATCGTTTAGCTAAGATGGATGTGAATAATTTACCCATGCAACTTAATAAAGTTATAGGTCTATAGTTTTCAGGGTCATTGTCTTTCCCCTTATTTTTATAAATAGGCAATATATCACCAACAATCCAAGCTTCAGGTAAAATTGCTGAGTTAAAAACAATATTAAATAACATAACATATACCGGTAACATAATACTAGCAGAGGATTTTATGTATTCATTATAAATTTCATCACTTCCAGAACTTTTGTTATTTTTAATATTTTCAATTGCGTGTTTTATCTCATCTTCAGTTATCACTGAGTCTAGTTCTTCATTAGTATATGTATTTCTAATCTCATTTGATAGTGGTTCGTCATTATTTACATCACCATTATTGACGTTTTTAAAGTAATTGTAAAATTCATCAATATTAATATCACATTTTTTGTTGTTCGGCCTTTTATTAATTATTTTCCAATAACTTTTTGGATCGTTACTTCTCAGTTTTCTAATTTTTTTCATAATTAAATTTCTATGTTTTTTCATACTTTTATCCATAGTATTTTTATATTTACGTTCCTTGATATGTACTTCTTCTTTTAAAATGCTTGAACGATATTTCCTAAACATTCGTTTTGATTTCCTATATTTTTTTTGTGCTATTTTGCATTCTTTATCAAACCATTCTTTTCTTTTCTGTGGTAGTTTATTGTGAGTTTGGCGAGCATTAAATATTCCAAAAGTTGTGCGTGCCGAGTCAAGCAGTAGACCTGCAGTGTCTGAAAAGATTTCATTAACCCGGTTTTTATTTAAATTATTGATATCAATATTGCTCAAGTCATATTTTAATTTTCTTAGAACATTAAAATCAATATTTTGACAAAATTCTTCTGTTTTTTCATTATCCCATGGTTTTATCTTCTGACACGAAAAATTATTTTTATTTTTCTTACTTTCTTCTTTAGTTTGGTAGTTATCATTTGAGATATATAAGTTCACACTTATTTCACAAAGTAGTGGCATATGGATATCAGAGTATAACCTATTGAAATCTAGTACAGAAAAATTTTGCACATGTTTCAAAAATTCAACACTACATATACAATAATCGACCACACTTGATTTTGTTGTAGTAAATTTACCCTCTTCTAATCTTCCATTCAATAAATATATATTGTTATTTTTACAAAAATTTAATAAATTGTTTCCAAAATTATTCCTTGTTTTATCTAATGATTTTCGTTTCCTTGGTACATTTATCTTTTGTAATTCAAATACATTTGAGAGACAGTCTAAACTGGGATCATCTAACTCAAATTCTTGATTTGATATGTCATCTGGTTCAATAAAATCATCTCTATCAGAAGTTCTTGCATTAAAATCTCCAATTAGGCATATATGGCTAAATTCACTCTGTAAATTCAAAAATTCAAGTTCAATTTCTTCAAAAGCTTCCCTTGAACTATATATAGAACTTTCTGGTGGTACATAAACAACACCTAAAATCAAGTCTTTATCTGAATTAATTAAAGAAGATTTTAATCTTAACCAGTGAACAAATTTACAATCTGTGTGAACGATAGTTACATAATCTTTGATAGATTTTTTGTATCCAATTACAATACCACCAGAACGTCTGTTTGAAAATCCGTGCCTATTTTTAGCATCAAACAAAAAATAATTGTGATCAATCGGTGTAGTATCATCAGTTTTTGTCTCTGTAAAACACAATATATCAAAGGAAGAGATAAATGTTGAAAATTCTGGATAATTTATGCGTCTACTTAAACCACAAACGTTTAATCCTAAGATTTTAAGTTTGCAATCAGTTCCAGTGGATGAATCGAGAGAGTCGGTTGGATCACTGTCCACTAAATTGTCACGTGGTAGATTTCCTCCTAGGTTGTCCTACCTTTGACTTACTGAGCCGCGTCTGTTGAATGGTCGAAATTCACGGGCCATTGGAGTTAGGCGCGGATCTACGTTGTGTGGTGCCGCTGGTGCGTTATATGGGTTTTCCTGACCGAAATCTGTCGCCACGAATCGCTCGCCGTTGATATAGAGTTTATCCATAACCAGTTGCGCTTTGATGCCCTGTCGTTTAGCTTCTTTGTAATGCGGGTATAATATTTTCCGGTTATCGTTTATTTCCTTGGGAAATTGCTCGAATACACTGAAATCTGCGTTGCCTTGATCGCCTCGTTCCCGAAGATCGGTGATCACCGTGATTGCAGTTTTTCGGACCTTTTCACGATCCAGATGGCCGGTTGCGTACCTATGGTTCAGATAAGTACAGCTCAATGGTTGATCCGTGGATCACGTAAGCCGGGTTTAAACCCCAGTTGAGTCGGGATTACCTGAGTCGCATTTCTGTTGCACGCTATAAAACTGAGTAAGGTTTACCTAATCTTGACTTACTCATATAAAATGTTGAAAGATAATAGGTTTCCTAATATTACAGCACTTCAAAACAAGTTTTAATACTAGTAACTGGTTGAAAATTAAAAGGATATATTTAAAAACAATGATATATATTGATGTTAAATTGTAAATTGATAATGCTGGAAAAATGCAATACAATTTACATGATTTAATTCAAATCACGGCATCTTTCATCGAAACTCAAACCATAAGAAAATATAAAAACGCAAACAGAATACAGCTTTTGCACAAGACTGAAGAGAAGAAATGGATGGGGTCTTTGGAATAAGTAAATTAGAAACAAGAAACAAAATCAAAACACAATACATAGGTAAATAATAAAGGAAAAATGTGTAAATTTAGATTTTTAGTTTAAAATCAAATGAAAAAAATTTATAAGACATTATTTTGAGAAACACTTATTATTATCATCTATGTTTTCTGTAGAATTTTATACAGCGGCGAAATTATAGGGACGACCATACCCTCCTCCCCCCGTGCCCGGTTCCTCCGATCCGGCCCTGTAGATAGGCTGATTCACTGATAACTGAAAGACTTTTTATCTCTAGGAAATTCGACATTATTAGAAATAATTGGAATGTGTATCATCAGCTGTTCGAAAGTGTAAAATTCGTAATTTGATTTAAATTTGGTATATTAGAGGGTTTCTATAAAATTCCTGTTTATGTACATTTCATTTTAATTAAAAGTATCTTCCAAAACTTTATACTACAGCTAAATCAGTGTTAAATAAATCAACATGCAACATGGACAAATAATTATTTTGTACAATAGCTTTTTTGATACTGCAAAATATATCAACGCAATCATAATTGCCATAAAACATTTCTGCAACATCGAAATATTTCAAAATATCGAAATATTCTACCTAAAAATACATGAAAACCTTGTAAAACTGGGTTTAAACCCCCTCTACACCAGGTTCAGAATTTACCGTAATTCTGAGCCGTACTCAGCCAATCCTTACATGCGTGCAACGCGAAAACTTGGATTTAAACCCGGAATCATTGATCGTAGGTTTAAATCTGAGATACGCAACCGGCCATTAAAGTTTACACATTTTGCCACAACTGCCCGAGATTTTGCCTCTTGCTTCCGGCCCATACGATGTACTCGATGAAATGGAATTTCATCCGTTATTCCGAGTTTTTCAGACATGAACGCCTTTAGTGCCTGCTCACATTGTTCTGATGTTTCATCTTTTGGTTCATGAATTCCCACAAATATAAGGTTGTCACGCATGGACCTTGCTTGTAATTCATTTTGCTGGTCTTTTAGATCTAACATTTTTTTGTCATAATAGTCTTTTGTTCTCTAAGTGCCTCACTCTCTTTTTCTAAATTCTCATGTATTTTTTTGGATCTCTTCATTTCTGCTACTATCTCTTTTGATGTTTCTTCATTCTCATCTAACTTTTCACTAGTGAATATAATGTTTTTTTCAATGTCTGACATTTTTGTTTTCAATTCAAGCACGTCAGTTGTGACAGTATTCATTGTTGCTTCAAATTTGCTGATTCTAGATTCAATTTGATCAAGTTTATCCAATTTTTGGCAAACTTTGTCCAATGTTTTGGCCAAATTGTCTATTTTATTACCATAATCAATTGGCTGTAATCCACCCTGATATTGTTGTACCTGTTGTACAGGGTGAACAGGCGCTACAGGTGAGAAACTGTAATTCATTACAGGCAATTGAGACATTTGTGGTATTTGGTATGTATTATTTTGATTGTTCTGCATACTCTGTTGATTGTTTATTGGAGTTGAGAATAACGGTTGCGAGATTCTTTGTGTGTCTACATTGTCTTGAGAAGTACTCATAACACTTACTTTTCTTTGTTGCGCTTCACTGCTCAAATCTGGGCCTTCTTTTCTTTTCTTCCCTTTCTTAGATTTATTTCCATTAGAACCGCTGGATCCACTTCCAGATGTTTTAGGCCTCATAACACGCAGTTGAAATCATTCGGTAACTCCCCCAAAGTTTGTTAATTTTAAACTGAAAATATCTTATATTCAGAGCTCGAAAAATCATGACTCTCATTCAGCTCACGCATGCGCTCTCGTTGAATGGTCGGTGAACCGTATGGTCATGTGTTAGCTTTACATATCAATAGATTTAACTTTCTTTAATTAATGAATTATGCTAAGGAACAAAATATCCATGCGTACACTTCAAAAATGCGACATTTATTAAAATTTATAATTAAATAGTCTTTATTTGAATATTTAAAGCTAATTATGGCGTATCTGAGCTAAAAATTAAAAATACTAGATTAAGCGTATATTTACATGAGATTTGATATATTTATATTCAAATTAAAATTTTCACCGATATTGAACTTAAATATCCCCACGTTTCTATTAGTTAAATTCAAACTAATTGGATTAAAACTGTGTCTGATATTTAAATTCCGAGTTGATAAGAATAGGTCATTGTCTTAAATCTCTGATATCTATATATAAAACGCAATTGATCTAAATTTCGGTTATAGAAATTTAAAAAAAAATAAATTATAGACTGTTTAGTAAATCAAATGTCAGTGTCTCAGTGTTATAATTGGTTTAGGAAAATTTATTCTTCATGCAATGGAACTACGAAATAATGAATAATGTAATTTATATGTATACATGTATTATGTACTATAGTTATTTTTCATGTAATAACGGAGAATGGAATGTATTCTGTATTTGTTGGTGTATGGGAGTCAGACAATGGACACTACGGGTTCCACCCCCGTAGACTCTCGCCATTCGTTCTTCATATGTTGTTGTACATGTAAATACTGATGTTATTCAATAAACAAAGAATGGCATCTCTGGGTTGATGATTTGACAAACGTAGATCTATACTATCTGAGGATGATTCCATTTTTATTTTACTAATCATGATTTTAGAGAATTTTAGCTCATATTAGCTGAAAGCTCAAGTGAGGTATTCTGATATTTTGGCAGGTGTCCGTCCGTCTCTCTGACTGTCCGTTTGTAAAATTTCACATTATCAATTTCAACCAAACTTAACAAAAACCATCCTAGTTGCAGAAAATTTAAATTTGTTCAAATGAAGGACCACGCCCTGTTAAATATTGAGATAATTAAGAATTAGAGCAAAAATTGATATAATCTTCCGAAACTCTTCTCAAGAACCAATTTTGTTATCGAAAACCAGAAAAATTGAAATATATGTTTAACTGTCGTACATAGTGTATTTTTCATAATCGAGACCCTTGGGGGTAAGTAGGGGCCACAATGGCGGATCAATTTTTACATAGGAATATATAGGAAAAACCTTTTTTTCAAGTCTTCCTCTCAAGAACAAAGCTTTGACTAGTCATATTAATATTGAAGCGTCCTCGGGTGGTGTAGTGACAAACTCGTTCAATCAAATAGGCAGGGTTGGACGACCATGAGGTATAAAGCTTTCACGTAGGAATACAGGTATTTAAAAAAATCTTCAAAATATTCTTCTCAAGAATAACAAAGCAGCTTGGTCAGTCATATTTATATGGAAGCATGCCTAGGAAGTGTTGGAAGATTCAAGTTTGTTCCAGTCATAATTATTAGCCCCTACCCCCTTCAATTCTTGATAATTACACCAAATGTAATTTTGGCCAAGTGAAAGGTCAAGAGGCTGATATATGTCAATTTCATGTAGCTAGCTTTGTTTCTGGAGTCATTGGCCGGGTACTGTCGAAATTAATATGGGAGGCCGTTGTATTTAGATTTAAATCTTTTAATCGTATTTAAATCTATATTAATGGTTTTTAGCTCTACTGGTCAGAGACCAGAAGAGCTTATGCGATAGTAATGCGTCCGTCGTCCATCCGTCTGTCTGTAAACAGTTTTTCAAAATGTTACTCCTCTTACAGTTTTGGTCTGATTTGAATATAACTTGACACACAAGTAGACTCTACTTAGTAGAGTACACTAAGATACATTATTATGCTTCCTGTCAGTTTGTCTCTATATAACCCATACCCTACTATTCTCGCATAGTGGTCTAAGGATTTATATAGCGTAAGCATACTGTGCCGAAATAGTGCACGGCTTTATCTTCTGAATAAAATTCATCAATGCACACACCGGGAATCGAACTCAGGACCATGAGGTTGCCAGTCCGATGCCTTATCGATTACGCCAAAGAGACGATCACTGATGGGGAGAATTTTATTAAATATATAAACTTAATTTATACAATTGACACAAGAAGGAGAAAATAGACAAATATTATTTGAAAACAGTTATATTTATTCTAAGGAATCTTAGATAAATGTCTACAACAAAGTTTCAAACTAATTACGTACACATCGTTAGATGAATTGATATCATGGGGTCATTAAAAAGCTTTTTTATATAGCGCTTGATTGAAGGATGTAAAAGAAAATTATCAATGAGAATCCACGTCTGTAAACAAATCAGTCTTACTAACAAAACAGAAAATAAAGATGAGTATCTTTGGGACAGAAAATCCTGACTTATTTAGAGAAAATACGAGTAACCAAAATAACTAAGCATGCAACTAATTTTAGCATGAAAATTTTGAATGAGTTTTTGCAAGTGCGCTGTGTTACCACCATTATTTTCAGGAAAAAATCAAATGGATTGCCGCATAAATAATAACAACAGTCAGCATAATAATAACAATAGTGTTGCATTATGCATGTACTATGCCTAAATAGTAGGCAGGGTTTGACACATAGTGCACTCGCCTCCGGCTCGTGCACCATGTGTCAAACCCTGCCTACTATTTAGGCATAGTACATGCATAATGCAACACTATTATATAATTATTCTGTATATCGGTTTTTAATTTCGATGAACAGTGTTGTCGTGGTTACTAAAAATAGAAATTTCTGTGAAATACGTTTAAAATGCTACTCCTCCTACAGTTTTGGTCTGATTTGAATATAACTTAGCACATGAGTAGACTACACTAAAATACATAATTTTGTGTATCGGTGTTAGATTCTGATAAACGGTGTTGCCGAGGTTACTAAAAATAGAAATTTCTGTGAAATATTTTTAAATGCTACCTCTCCTACTGTTTAAGTCTGATTTGAATATATACAAGTAGACTACATTTAAATACATAATTATCAGTGCTCGAGCTGTGATTCGCCATTGTCGCCAATTGCGAATTTTTTTCAAAAGTGGCGAAAAGAAATTCATAAGTGGCGAAAATGAATTTTTTAGATGTACCATGTACAAAATTTGTGTAGTCCTGTTAGCTCCTTTGTTTATTCAATGTACACAGATAAGCCCCCTTGTTTATTTACTGCAGCAGAGGTGTGAAAACTGAAACCTACATGTAGGAAATCATGTCTCGCTTGAACGAACACAACTGACTTGGTAACTAGCCTGGAGCAATAAAGGGTTACAAAATTGCTTGAAATAATATAATTTGAATTAAACAAGGGGGATAAAGTGTTATTAGTAGATGAAGTTAGTAAATAAAAGATTTTTGTAAACAAAATCTGGATCTATCTAGATCGTTTTTTTCTAAACCGAAAATAGGGAAACATGACGAAAATTGTAAAGAATGGCTTCAAATTTTACCTAATGAAAATTTGAAAAATGTGCACTTTATACCATAAACTGACACAGAGTGAAAAAGAAATTGGTTTGCAAACAGAATTATCTTAGTAAATTATACTGAATTATTTACAATTACATGAGCTTGCATATCATACCCTGGAGTCTCTAAGTTGTCAAAATAAAGTCAAGTTTTAAACCTAATTTTCATTACTTTTTAATTAAACATCTTTTCTCATTTTTCTTAATTAATGAAATGATGAAAATTTCCATTTTTAAAAAAAATATCAAAAATATTTACTAGGTCTGTAACCCCCCCCCCCTTCCCAGGCAAAAAAATATAAAGAAGAGGTCTTTCCCTGTCAAGAGTTGGCTGATATCAATTCAATATCAAATTAATTGTATAAACTATAATTCAACAAGTTTTCTTTTTAAATGGATACTACAATAAGCTTTAAACATTACAATTTTAAATCAATGTCTGTGATAAAGAGAACAAGAAAAATTGAATAACATAAAGTGCATTGCATTGTCGAGAAATCAGATGTAAGAATGCCTTAAATTTTCTTTTGTCGCGAAAAGTGGCGAAAAATATTTTCGGTCCAGTGGGACCCCTGATAATCTATATATATATATATATATATATATATATATATATATATATATATATATATATATATATATATATAAAGCACAAAAAATGACCAACGACACGAACATTAAAAATTGTCAAATTTTCGGGACGCCCTTCCCTTCCTCAGGACAAAGAAAAAAGTTAAAAAGTCATAAGAACAAAGGAAAAAGAGAAACAAAAACAACTAGCATTACTACTAATCTACTAAACACTAGATATTTACATACTTAATTACATGTTTAATTGGAAATGTTTAAGAACACTAATAAAGAAAGAAATCCTGACCGCTATGAAATGCGTCCGGTCTATCGGGTATACTCGGGTGAAGTGCGATTTACATAATTGAACGAATTAATTATGCTAATTAATTACGACATTCAGTAAATCGTACATTGTTTCATTCTCTCAAAATGGCGTAACTTTACTAAATAAAGAATAATCAAAGAAAAATAATATAGCAGGGATATTTAAACATATGAATTATGATCAGTTATAAATTTTGAAATATTTAAGGACTTATTATCGGGAAAAAATAATTAACAAAGGTGTAAACAATAGATAATTATGTGGGTTGTTCGAGTGTTTTGACGCAAATTAACTGTAGAGTTTACACTAAATTGAGAGAATAATCTTGTTTAGTATCATCAGGAATTGGGTCTAGTTACGTTCATTCTGGTGAAGTCATTCAGTTTGTTAATACCATTAGGGCGGAATGACTTCAATCTGTGCATCCAGAACTTTTCTTTGCTTTTTCTCTGAGCATCTGTCCATCTTGGGTTATGGTCAATCACCACTACTGTCATGTCCTCCCATTTGTGACCCTTAAGGTTGAAATGTTCCCCAAAGGGTTCATTGAGTTTTTTGGTCCTAATGGTCTGTAACAGGGCTGTTAAAACTGTCTGTGTCAGTGCTGTGCTTACAAAGAAGACATCTTCTGTCAGAGCAAGTTTTAAAGCCCCCGTTAGGTAATGGGTTGTCCAGTCTGGTTCTTACTACCATGTCTTTTAGGTTCCTTGGGCGTCTGTATGCAGCCAGTGGGGTACCTTAAAGACCTCTGCCATTCGTTTGTTTGAATGGAGAATTGGAAGGTTCTTTTGAAGGATACCACTAAGGTTCTTAAGGACGGGATGGTATGTGGTTACCAGAGGGACCCTGTCGTTATTGTCTTTTTCCTTGTAGCGTAATAGGTTTTGCCTGTCATGTTCCGCCATCTCAACAACAGCTGTTTGTACGGTGCGGGCATTGTAGCCTCTTTTGCATAAGTGGGACTTAAGAAGACCACTTTGCTCCTGATATAAGGCAGGGGACGAACAGATGCGTCGAATTCTGGTGGCTAGACCCTTAGGCACTCCCTTAAAAGTGTGTGGGGGATGACAGCTAGTGGGCATAAAATATAGATGGGAGTCTGTGGGTTTGGTGTGGAGAAATTCGATTTCACCATCAATCAGGGTAGATGTAGTATCTAGGAATACGTTTTTCGAATTACATACGTCTACTGTAAATTTGATCGACTGATGAAAGGTGTTGGCAAACGTAATGAATGCCTCGAGGCTCTCGCGACATTCCACCCACTTCATCTCTATATCGTCAATGAAACGCAACCAGCTATGGGGCCTAAATGGTGCTTGAAGTAACAAGTTGCGTTCCAGTCTGCCCATGAAGACATTGGCATAAGACGGTGCCATTTTCGTACCCATGGCAGTGCCATTAACCTGCAGGTAATGTTCTCCATTGAACATGAAGTTGTTGAACTTGAGAACATGTTCAAGGAGCTTAGCAAGGGACTCGGTCGAAGGAATTTGTATGGATCTACTATCCCAGACTTCTCTACAGGCTGCGATACCCTCATCGTGTGGAATATTGGTGTACAAAGATGTGACGTCCATAGTCACGAGGAGGGTATGATCTGGGAGGCCAGTAGAGGGCGTCTTGTTAATGTAGTCCGTGGTGTCCTTGAGATAGGATGGCAAATTCTCTACGTGTGGACGGAGATGTAAATCAATGAATTCAGAAATTTTCTCCGTGGGGTGTCCAATTGCGCTGACTATGGGGCGACCTGGCATGCCTTCTTTGTGTATTTTAGGAAGCAGATAGAATTGTCCTGGTCTACAGTCAATAGGATTTAAGGTCTCATAGACGTTGATACCAATCTCATTTTTCTCAAACATATCGTTAAGAGTTTTGGTAATGGCGGTGGAGAATTCTTTTGTAGGGACAGAGTCCAGTTTCTTATAGAAACGTTCGTCTGAGAGTTGTCTTTTGGGCCTCCGCCATGTAAGTCTCTTTATCCAGTACTACAACTGTAGAGCCTTTGTCTGCTTTCTTGATTACAATGTCATCCCGATTTTTTAATGATTGTAAGGCAGATCTCTCTTCCTTACTCAAATTGTCGGGAGTCTTGTCTGGCATTGAAAGGAGCTTCTCTATGTCTGACTCAACGGCGTCAATATACGACTCAAGCGCCGCACTTGCCCGGTGTAGGTTCCCAGTCACTCTTGGGCTTATAGAGTTTGTGTTCCTCTAGATCGTGTAAATCTGGCGTAGAAGAGTCGTATGAATTTACTTCGGAGTCTTTTCTAGAGAAGTCCTCCTTCAAACGAAGTCTCCGGAAGAATGCTCGGGTGTCCTCTCTGACTTGTTTTTCGTCGACCTCATGTGGCGTGGGGCAGAAATTTAGCCCCTTGCAAAAGATTGATTGATTGATTGTATATTGTTTAACGTCCCTCTTGAGAATTTTTCACTCATATGGAGACGTCACCGATGCCAGTGAATGGCTTCAAATTTAGACCTATACTCGGCACTCAGTGCCATTGAGCAGTTAGGGTTCTTTATCGTGCCAACGCCTACCGTGACACGGGACCTACGTTTTTAAGGTCATATCCGAAAGACCCGTGACTTTCACTTCTAGTGCCAAGCGCTTGGCGAAGGAACAGTCACTACCTGTTTACGTCTTAGGTATGACGCGGCGCCGCGATCGAGAATCGAACCCGGGCCTCCCGATCACGAAGCGAACGCTCTACCACTAGGCTACCGTGACCGGTTCCCTTGGAAAGAAGTGAGGTCTCCGATTCGGAGAGAGGAGCACTAGATGTATTGAGCACTGGGCAGACGTCAGGAGTTTGTATGGGTCCGTCCCTCGCGATTGTTTTAATGCGTTTGAAGCGTCTCGAGCGGGGTTTGCGAGTTTTGTTAACTCTGACCTCTGACCAGTTGTTCCTAGACTGTGGAACACTGTCGCGGAGAAATTTCTTTTTTTGAGTCTTGTTGACTTGATTTGTTAGGGCTATATTATAGGTGTCTATAATATTATGGGCTTCATCAAGATCGGCCTGTGACATGATATCGTTGAGGGATGATTCTAAGGACTTGATCTCACTCTTCAATTTTCCTAACTTGTGGATATCCCAAGAAAGACAGAGTGACATCAATTGTTTAGAACATCTCCTTGTAATAACGTCCCAGCGTTCCTGAAAGCGTTTGGAGATTGGCCCTATGTTAGGTGTAACATTTATCTGAAAGCCTTTCGGTATAATGTCACACTCTAAGTAGGTCTGTAAATTGGAGACCCAGTGTTCAGTTTTAATTGATTTTTGGTGTTCTTTCTTTAGAAGTTTAAATGTTGGGTTATCTTTAATGGACATATTTGAAAGGAAATTACAATTGCCAAAATGATAAGACTACTTTTAAGTTTTTAGTCGTATGAAGTCGAAAGATTCAACGAACGATTGTTCTGTATTCTAACGGATTTCGTAGATAACTCGTGCACGAATTCAAAAATATTAAAAACAAACGGTACGTGAGTAAAAAGGGAAAAGAGGAAAGAACTTATTTGCAAAGGTTGGAAACCAAATAAATTAGTAAAAAAAAAGTCAAATGATGAAGACAGAACCAAAAATAAATGAGAAGAACAAAAAATATACAAAAAGAAATGATGGATATACGGGTGGATCTGTGAAGATACAGTTGGCGAAAAAGGATATAAAAACTCAGGGCAGGTCATCGAGTGGGCCAGGTCGAGGGTCCTTATTTCACCATGTTGAACTCACAAGGGGTAATTAATTGTTTTATTATACCGATATATATTGAAAAGTATGAATCTCTAACCGTTATCAATTCTTTGTTTGATCGGGATCGGGATTCGCTACAGACCGGATAGTGAAGTTGTTTACATTGACGTCTGCAAGTCGTGTAAGTTTTTGCATCATGATTTACTGATTAAAACAATATTTGGTCGATAGCGACATACATTGTTATAACTAACGATTATTTTCCTCTACACAGTCAAAATCAAACACAGAATTCAACTCTTTAAAGAGCCGCCTCTACATTCTATTGAACTGAATTGTAACGATATAATTTTACCGTATTCTGTATTGGTAATGCAAAACAGACCATGCACAATTTTAAAAACATTTTTTTTTCGAATAATTATTATTTTATGCATTAACTTCACTCAAAAACGAATTTTTGATTAAGCGGTCATTTTTAGCGGTCATTAAATATAATGACCGGGTCATTATATCCCACGTGCAATGATTCCTAGGTCAGTATTGCTGTAAACAGTACCATTTGGAGTCATTGTTGTGTTTTAAAGTTTTCTTACCAGCCAATCAAATTCGAGTATTATCAATAGAGGTATAATAAAATATAATGTTGCATGCAAATATACTACTGTCTTTTTTTTTTTTTATTATTTTGATGAATGACGTTACCATTGTATCAAACATTAAAAATTCTGTAAATTTTTTATTCAAAGCTACTCGTACAATTGTAGTCTTATTTGCAATATTGCCACAAGAAGACACTTAATCAAAGATCCTTATTTCAATTATCGCTGTTGTAAAGTTTCAAGTCACAACTGCTAGAAGTACAAACCAGTAGAGCCACAGTCTCGACAGAGACTTCTGGTTCATTTATAAATGTAAATGTATAAGTAATCAATGTGTAGTTTGATGGGTATATGTATAACAGAAACATCGGCGATAGTTGGAAACGTGGGATAATTTATATATACTATAGATTGCAGTTAAGTTTGAGGTTTTACGTTACGTCACGATCTAGTTTGACAGCTGCGCTCAAGGTAAATACTACACGCCTCCAACCGCAAGCTTTACGACTGGAACTTTCTTCTTATCGCTGATTGGTTGCTCGTACAACAGACTACCGTATTTCAGGTTTTTTCCGCGTCATGTTTTTTCCGCGAATCAGAACCTAAATCAGTATATTAAATTTATGCGAATAAAATTTTCACTATTTCAAAATTCCAGTGATTATATCATTAACAAATAAGCTAGCTACGTTACTTCATATGGGTGAGAAATAGATCGATCGGCCTTCACATCGTCAATTTCGGAAGACCAGCTCAGCTGATTATATATACACCTGTGTTGCATACTACATTGTAACTCTTAAGGTAGAACCTATGTCGGAAAAGTCTTTGTCACAAGATTTTCAAACTTTTCAAAATGATAAATTAGTACTTGCTTATCAATCAGTTAAAAGCTCATGATATGTTTCCTTGTTTTTAAATCTAGGACAGGCTGTGAAACTTGGTATGGTATTTACATACTGCGACTTCACATTTTCAAATATTTTTAGGGGTACTTGTCATAAATGGAATATGAAAAATCACAAAAATACCTCTTCAAACATCGTCGTTTATAAACTTTATTAACTGAACAATATTAAACAATATTTTTTCAAGAATAATTTCTTTTTTATTTAATTGACATAAAAGATAAGTCCACCATTAAAAAAATAGTCAAATGAACTCTATTAATTTTAGTCAATTTTGCACACTACATTTGCAAATATGTTTTAGAAGTCTTTGTCACAATGTTTTCAATCTTTAATATGATGAAGAACATACCCAAATGAAATACAAAAAGTGATTAAAATATATACCTTTCCCCTATAACTAATGAGATATAGGCTATTTACCAATACTCATATTCTTGACCTTTTTGCACTTACATAATTTTATACATTTATGTAGTAGCTATGTTTTCTATAGGGATCTGACCTCGAGGAATCTTCATGTATTTCATGGTTTTAACAGTTACAAAATTTTTTTCCTAAAGAAGTACAATTCAATAGGAAAATGCCGGTAAATCAAATAATAACAGAATATTTTTAATCAAAATATACATTTGATATTTTCTTTAAGGCACCCCAGTTCAAGATCATTTTATTCACTCAAACCATTTCAGGTACATGAAGACAATGAAGAATATTTACAACATATAAATTCAGGTCAGAGGTACAAGTATATATGATATACATAATCCGAATATGAAGAGGAAAAGAAAAAAGAAAAACACGTATGAAACATGTATTAATGAAATAAGCGAGGGGAAAAATCAAGGAGGACTAACTAAAATCATATATTTTCAATATAAATGTACGTAGTTTTCTTAGTGTCATTAGTTGAGAAAATATAAGATTACAAACAGGTATTTGATTGCATACTCTCAACAAATTCAAAAATAATTGGTAATTTCAATCTACATGTAAATTGTTTACGTTTCATAAATTTAGTGTGTTTTTGAGTTAATCAAACACCGTCATTCCTATGAATATTTTTAATTTTACATTACATACTTTAAACTACTGTGTTACGTAACGTCAGATCTCCCATTAAATAATCATCAACTCAAAAGGAGATGTCACCGATTTAGGTACCCGACCGATATAGGACCCTCCACGGTAAATATTGGCAAAATTATTCGAGGGAGGGTACTACTCCCCCAAGAAAATATGAGTTGTTACTGCAGCCCAATTTTTGCCAGTTTGCAGTACAAAGTGGTAAAAATTTAAAACCGGCTATAAACATGATAAAAGACTGGATTCATATTCATTCAAATTGGGGAGGGGGGGGGGATCAAATTTTGTCAAAATTATTTTCAAAACATTATTAATAAAATTGTAGAAGGCTTTGTAAATTGATATTTGATACTTTTTTTTCTGAATAACCATAATGTTATTATTAATACCATTGCAGAGAGAGATAAATTGTTTTTTTTAATGTTATATGTATCCACTGAAAACAGTTGGGGGAGAGGGGGCGTGTCAGTCGATCAAGGTCAGGATATTAAATATACCAGTGTATCTAGTACCCAATCGTTTAACCCAGTTCACCTCCCCACAATTTACAAACTAATATTGAAATGGATAAAATAATGAAAATGGTAAGGGTTCTGGAGGGGTGTTGCTAAAATGAGGAACTGAAAACGTATTATATTTTTTATTTTAGATTAAATCACTTTAAATACACAAATTTATAAACAATATAATATATTTTATAAATTCAATCCCCAATTATTTAATTAAAGTTGATTGATTCGTGTTCATAAAAGCTCTTATTCACGAAAATCGCAGTCATAGCAGTGAAGTAGAAACGTTTTTGATAGGGTTGGGGGGGGGGTTAAAATTAAACTTTCCTGAAAAAATTTTGCCAAGCGAAAAAAGAAGACAATTGTTTGATTCAGGAGGTGGGATAAGAGTAAACTCCAGCATCTTTCATTTCCTTAAACTCCTTTATGGAGTTTTTTGTATAACATCTCCTGTCAGTATTTTTATAAGATTGTACCTATTTAAAATTGGCAGAAAGCAAACAACTTACTGAAGGCACAAATTTTATATTTTCAAGTCTCAAAAGAAGATGGGCGCATTTGGCGTGTGACCTGCAGGAATCATTTGTAAGAAACATTTATGGTTTAAATGTCCATGATTTGGTTGGCTGAATATAGCTGGTCAGATTTTACAACACATCCATAGGAATTTTTTTTCATTTAGTTTGAAAGACTTTGTGAGATTGTAACATTAATGTTCATTTTTCATATGGGGTACTATAACATAGTAAAAAATAAACACCTAAATATTTAATGCCCAAATGCATGATACGTGTATATGTACATTATAGAATAGAAGAGTTTGAATTGATTTCGCTCGAGAACCAAACTGAACCAAAATTTATCTAATTCAAAATTTTAATACACCAGTACATAAAACGAAACTAACAGAATAAATGGTTGTTTGCAGGAAAAAAAAATATAACGCCCCACGCAAGGCTCGAACTAAAAATTTTTTGTTTCGTGTGCACTGAACAGGTAGCCCAAACTACTGAATTATCACCGCTACACATAAACAGAGGATTTTAAAAGGACAAAGAAGCACCACATTCACAAATTTGGATTTTTTTTGGAAAAGTTCATTTTTCGTGCTCTCTGGGTCTTCTCTCCATTTTTTAAAAATGTGTATTCGTTTCTTTGAATTAAAATACACACAAATAACGTTTGAAAATCATGATGAGAAAACCCCGAGATTGAAAACTTTTAGAAAAACGTGTTTAAAAATGTATTATTTCGTACCAAATGTCTGATCTGGCCTATTTTCAAGTAATTTTTAAGAAATCGAAGCTCGATTTCGGGAAAATCTTTTCCTTTCCTGTTGCACAGGAACCAATAAATAAAAATAATGTAAAAATTTCATGTGGCATGTCGATAAAATTTTCACTTTTCAATTACGCCCAGATTCCTGCCAAATGCCAATCAAAAGCACCCTCGTTCTTTATATGAATGATAATGAAACAGAGTCCGTTTGAATTTAAATACTTGTAATTTCCCTTTTAATTAAAAAGAAACTAACTTACAAAATGTAAGGAATTACAATAATATTCGTATGATTGTTGAAAAATTGCAAGTAAGCTAATACAATTTATAATATTGTGCTTTTTTCATTTCTAAACAATTGGCAAAAAGCTAATCCTCATATTAAGGATAATTTCTGACAATTTACTTTCATTAAATTTTTAATTTTAATATTTTTCAATCTTAATTATTATTTCAAAGAAAATTGTTACATGTTTCAATATCTAACAACAATTAATTGTTTATAAATTAAAGTTCTATATTTGACTTAAGTTGTAACCCATTTGAGTTTGAGCAATTTTTTCGAAAATTGGCAATTTGTAAATCCCTATATCTCAATTATTTATTATTTCCCAAGCTCAATATTTCGCACAGATAATGTTTAGAGTTATATTTGTACAATAAAATCAAGAAATATAATTTAAAAGATTGGTCTTGAAAGATTTGGGGCATTAAATTTGTAATACTTTTGGCAATTCTTGAAAATTGGCATCATGCCAATTTTCAAGAGTTGTCTGTCCTTTCATATATTGCATATTTGATTTTGATAAATGTCAATTTTGAAAGAACATAGTCTTATTTTATTTAAAAATACCTTAACTGAAATGCAAGTTTAATTTTGAGTAAAATAAATCAAATGGGATTTGAATTTTTTAAGTGCATTTGCACTTAAATGTGCAAAAAGGAAGTGGCGCTGCCTACGGCTGCCATGTTGAATGATGGGATTTTTTTGGTCATTTTTTAATAACATATTATAAAGTCTAACTACCCACCAAATTTCTTTAAGATATGACAACCTTCGATTTGGACAGTTCTGCATGGTTTTCTCGCGGACTGGCTCTTAAGATATTACACTATATAGCTGGCAACTAAAGATTTCTTACGATTTTTGCATTCCATCAAAATGGTTACATACCACTCAAATTATTACGAAAGTTGTGTACATTGTATTTTCATTAAACTAGATAGTTTTGGATTTGTCAACTTCAGGTCTAGATCTAGTAAATGAAAGGTGCCTACATATTTCCTCTTATTCCAGTAATATATTGCCATTAAGCATTGTAAACCAATAAGTATATGAATTAAATTAAGATTATTTTGGCATGATTGAATTCTGTGAATTTCAAAATGTAGTATTTTCTACCATTTCTATTGAAGCTGTCAAGTACGGGAAAAAGTGACATGAATTAATTATGACGCCATAATGGATCTTTAAACACATTCACCAGTTATGATGTCATACGACGTAGGTTCTACGTTAAATCCACAGATATTATTTTTTAAGATTAAAACAATCATAGGTCATTTATTGTTCCAAACTGATTAGCAGCTCAGGTATAATTAGTTTAATAGCTTCTCGCAAGGATCATGACCATATAATTAGCTAGCTTGTCAATTACTAAACAAACAATAAGCTTAGGCTTATACCTATTTCCGATATCTTGCGCTTGTCCTCTGATCTCGCTATTTCTACCCTATACGATATAAGAATTAAGAAATAATTCTACTACAAGAAGAAAACTTTGTATTGAATTTACGCTGTTTTATTTTCAGCGATTCAGATCTTGTCGCGAACAAAGCGGAAATTGGATACACGCGGAAAAATCCTGATATTCGGTATTTTGGTGTCAATGCTGATAATATGAGTTGACCAATCACGTGAACTGTTTACGCTGGATGTATCTGTCGAAAAAGATCGTGACTTCACACTGATCTGAAATTGATAGTATTCAAATTATTTCATGTGAGAAGGATGATAGTACATAAAACGATGTATATACAGGCTTTTGAAATTTCTGGAAAAAATAATCTGGATTTATATTGCTTTTTTTTTAATTGTTCTGCTAAAATTTAACAGATATATGTAGTAGTTTATTATAAGTCCTTTGGTTTGAAATATATCTTTCTATCTTCTTGTTTTCAGAGAAAGAATGCAAGCCTAGAGGGTACACTCATCAAGCTCTTTTATAAATTATATTATTTTTTTGCAGGTGTTTTGGTAACGGATGATTATCAGCCACCACCTTTGGGTAAATCTGTTCTACAATGAAGATTAACTTGTATGTCGGATCGTCGTAGATATAATAACGTTTGAATAATGAATAACTAATCAGATCAGGGGAATTTTCATTGAATATTTATTATTAATTTACATGTTTATAAAGTTCAGTATAATTTTGCCATTGTTCTGCGAGGATTAAAATAGCATTTGCTTCACAGAGAAATGCGATGATGAGGAATTCGTTCGATTGAATAACTCTTGTTTCAACGTAACAGAAGTTAAATCAAATTTTTATGAAGCACAGCGTAGCTGTCACGAAAAGGGTGCCGAGTTAGCAAGCATTCACAGTAAAGCAGAATTTAGATTTATAACTGCTGTAAGTTCTTAAATTAGCTAAATATGCCTTTTTCTTAAAACTAGTGACATTTTCTTGTATGCATATTATTAAAAAAAGACTTTCTTCCTTAATAATCGCATAACCTTATCCAAATCATCATCAAGCGTTTTTTTTTATATTGACATTTAAATCATCATGAAATTTTATGTAAAAATACATTTGTAATTGGTATTTCATGATGATATTTTACATCAAAATATAAATGCATTTAAAATATTTATTATAAAAACCACACTGGACTCCTATTTTTCTATAAATCATGTAAAAGGCAAAGCTTTTAAAATTTCTCTTGTGTCCATTTTTTTTCAGATTTCGTCCAAAGACTTGTGGATAGGCTTAGTCCGATCATCGAACGCTGGGTATGTCTACACAAGCGATAAAATTCATGTAGGAATATCTGTTCAGCTTTTCACCAATAAGTTAATGTTTCAGGGCTATCAACACTTCCTTTAAAGTCAGCATTTCGTGAAATTTTCAAGCATTTAGGAATAAAGATGTACAACTTACACAATGAGCTCAAATGATGGCACAAGAACAATCTCAAAATTTCATGAAAATTTAGCCTATTTGCACAATTTCGCCAGCTTTTAAATGCCCTAATATTGTGTGAAGTTGGCGTGCCATAGAAATCATTCGAAGAACGTCACGGTTTCATGACCAAATTTCCAAAGGTGTCTTTTTAAATTACAATATTAGATTTATTCTTGAAGCGCGTGTAATTCCTGAAAGCTATGAAAAATTTCACGTTTCAATGTCCCCTCAATATCGGTATATTGTAACCAAGCGGAAATGGAAAACGCAGCAGGTTCAGTTTAATAAATTTATTTGGAAATGAAAAAGCAATGGCAGATCTACAAATGCAAAAACATATATACAATATCATAATACACATAGACACTGAGACAAAATACTTTTATTTCCTATTCACTTCAAAAATAAGAAAATTTAAGTTTACGAAGCCCAAAACGTCAATTTCATAATTTAAAATACCTTTCTCTCAAAAATATGAAAAATACTTGAGATTATAACTTGGACTTAATAAATAAAATACAAAAATTTGTAAGAAAATTACCTTTCAAGTGGTGACAACGGGCAGCTGGTAATAGGTAAGTTAAATTTCCCGCACTGACAGGGATGGGCCCATGCCTCAGTATATATAGCAGAAAAACCGGTTTAACAAGGGGGAACAAATTTACTGGCCAGTGTGATTTTGTGAGTAGAATTCATGAATGGAGACTACTACCAAATATGGCATAAAGTAAATTATGGCTCAGTAAGTTATTCAATAAAGATAAAAAATTATTTAAATAAATATGACTCTGCCACATGTAATTTTTCATTATGAAGAAATATAGCTTCTCAGATTGTATGCATATTGCGTGCAACTGAGAGATATACCTAGGTAAATTACTGAAACTAACAGCATACTGAGTACATGATATTTCTCTGCTAGGAATAAGGTAGAGTGACCACTTACGTACATGTACATGCATGCATGTTATGCCCCCCCCAACCCGCTGGACCCCCCCCCCCCCCCCGATAATTTTGGTAAAAAATGAATTAGTTTAGCAATATATTTTATTTTCGTAACCTCATTTTAAACTTTAGAATATGATTGTACCATTTTTAACGTCCCTCTTTAGACGTTCTCTTTTGTATGGAGACAATATCATTACCGGTTAAGTTTCTGCCGCGAGGGGATAATCCGATTATCGGTGCTCTTGTTCATATTTTCAAAGCTTCATACATTGTACGGAATGACAGAGATATCCTCAGATTTACAAGATCTAGTACATAATCTTAAAATATGCTAATAATGAATGAAAATTGTTTAAGATTTGCATGGACCGATGGAACACCACTCGATTTCGTACGCTGGAGAAAAGATGAACCTAACAATCGTCTTGGAATGGAAGATTGCTCTCACACAAGTATAGGTATGTTTTGAAAAATTATATTTAGATTTTGAAGATATCGGTTTTGATATGATTAGTATTAAAGAGTTTAATATGTCCCTGAAGCTTGCATAGATGAAAACTGTTAAACTACAAATAAGTAAAAACTCACATTTAGATTTAGATTTAGTTATAAGGAAAATAGTTTAGAAGAATGCATCCTTTAGAAAATAAGTCATAAAAATAGGTTTTGGACAAAAGTTTTAGATTCCTGGATATATTTTACAAAAAAAACCCCCAAACTACCAGAACTAGAAGCAGGTGCCTCTATGTATCCACTGTTTTTCGATTAAAATATCCTGATATGTAATTTTTTTTTATATAAGAAATTGTTTGAAAATGATATTTTTTAAAGATCTATTGAGAGAGGATGGATCCTTTATAAATGTATACGAAGGCTGTTCGAAAATTATTGAGACACTGTGTATATTTTTCTTTCTAATTAACGTCTTTTGGAAAAATTTGCATATACGTTTGACAAACATTTATAAAACATAATAGCGAGAAATAATTTACAAATATTCAGTTTCTTTTCTTCAGTGGTAAATAAATGGGTCAGTGCTACGGGGTACCCAGTTCAGTCTCGAAAACAGATATTGAAAATATGTAACACCAACGTTGAAACTCCCGGTGGACCCATATAAAAGTGAAAATAATTCTATTTATGTGTATGTTCTTTCAATTCAAATTTTATTCCATCTTGTGCAAGTTTGTTAGAATTTTGATCAGAAATATGGAGATCAATGAAAAAAAAATTAGGCGCAGTCAAGAAATCTGACTGAAACGACAAAATGGATTTTATCGTCAGGGCGGAGCAGCCAGCAGACCTAAAATTTCGCTGCAAGGCTTGGGGGAAAAAAACACACAACTCATTAGATAAAAATCATATCCAACTACTAACCATGGGAGATCCTATATTTATCAATAAAACCAAAAAAATTACAATTCATTTGTTTTAAGAACTCTTTTCAAATTCGAATGTGTCAAAAGCAGGCTTACTTGTGTTGGTGACTTTCACTCATATTTTAAAAATATGAATAGAATTTCCATGATCTTTATCAAGTGTCAGTAGCTGTTATATATATGTGATATTTCAGGAGCTTGGAATGATAACAATTGTGGAAATAACTTAGGAGGATATGTCTGTAAGAAACGAAATAAAGGCAAATCGACTCAACCCTCTACTACTGTTATAAAAGGTGGATGCCCTACAGAATTTGTCCCATCCCCATTCGGTACGATAATATTCAAGATATCGTTTTGAAGATACCTTATTTATACTGTTTTAAATTGATTGTTCATTTTACATTTTGCGAAAAGAAGAAGCAATTTTTGAATGAAATTGAATGTTGACTTATAATAAATTATTTATGTGCAGGCAGTAAATGTTATAAAGTGGTGGATGTCCAAAAATCATGGTCAAGTGCCCAATCTGATTGCAATAGAACAAACGGAGCATCCTTATTATCCATCAAAAACCAGATAGAACAGGGTTTCTTTTACTTCAAATTTATTAACATTTGATAAATTTTCATTTTAACATCATGATAAAAAACTATATATATATATATATATATATATATATATATATATATATATATATATATATATATATATATATATATATATATATATATATGAATTTATTACTAGTAAATTTTTGTTTTCCTCTCTTAAGCAAGGCAATAAAAATGTTCATATATAAATATGATACATTTTAACCTACAACATGTAGGTAAACGAACAGAGAGTGTATAGTCAGAATTCGAAAGAAACAGGACTATTCAAAAGAATGGAAATTAAAAAAGCTGGTAGTAATTTGTAGAGTTTGGTTCAGTAGATATATATGGAATCCTTTTCTCATATTTTTTGTCTCTATATTAAACCTAATCAATAAAACTTTTACAATTTATCCTTGATTAGAATCGATCTCTCTATTTCAGATTTTGTCATTAGTTTGCTGAGGGAGACAAAACAGACACTATGGATTGGGTTGAGGAAGTTCGACTACAAATATCTTTGGGAAAATAATCAAGAAATAACCTACACAAACTGGAATCCCACGGAACCGAGGGCTTATTCGGTAAAATTTTTGTAATATTTGGCGTATTTCTATTCTTGATACTTTGTGACGCTTTATTAGGCCACATGAGTAACTCAGGTGACCTATTGTGATCTGTTTTCGTCTGTCGTCATCCGTCGTGCGTCGTCCGTCGTGTGTTAACATTTGAACATTTTCAGCTTCTACTCTGAAAAAGCTGAACCAATTTCTACCAAATCTGGTATACAACATCAATGGGTGAAGGAGAACATAAATTGTGAATTTTATGGTCTCCGATCCCCTCGGGCCTGAGGGATGGGGCCAAAACCATTAAAATTATTGCAATCTTTAAAAATCTTCTTCTTTACTCCTAGACATCAAGCAGGCAAACTGTTGGCATGAATGTAATAAGCATTGAGTCCTCTACCAAAGTTGTGAAATTTATAACCCCGGGGTCAGGGGTTCTAGTGCTAGCGCGGGTTATATAGATTATGTAGTGAAAATGCATTATTTCTTTAAAAATCTTCTTCTCCGCTCCTGGGTATTAAATAAAGTAACTAAGTACATAGTTATGATGAGCAAGAGTTTCTCTTCCAAAATTGTGAATTTTATTGCACCAGTCTCAGGGGTTCTTAGGTGCTAGGACGGGCTATATAGATTATATAGTGAAAATGCATTTATTCTTTGAAAATCTTCTTCTCTGCTTCTGGATATTGAATAAACTGACTAAAAACATAGTTATGATGAGCAAGAGTGTCTCTTCCAAAATTTTGAATTTTATGGCCCCAGGGTCAGGGGTTCTGGTGTTAGGGCAAGGCTCTATTGATAACATAGTGAAAATGCATTTATTCTTTGAAAATTCTTTTCTCTGCTTCTGGGTATTAAATAAACTAACTAAGCACATAGTTATGCTGAACAAGAGTGCCTCTTTTAAAATTGTGAATTTTATTGCCCCAGGGTCAGGGGTTCTAGTGCTAGGGTTGGTTATATAGATTATGTAGTGAAAATGCATTATTTCTTTAAAATTTTCTTCTCTGCTCCTGGGTATTAAACAAACTAACTAAGTACATGTACATAGTTATGATAAGCAAGAGTGCTTTTTCCAAAATTATGAATTTTATGGCCCCAGTCTCAGGGGTTCTAGTGCTAGGAAGGTCCTATATACTAAGTAGATTATATAGTGAAAATGCATTATTTCTTTGAAAATCTTCTCCTCTGCTTCTGGGTATTAAATAAACTAAATTAGTACATAGTTATGATGAACAAGAGTGCCTCTTCCAAAATTGTGAATTTTATGGCCCCAGGGTCAGGGGTTCGTAGGTGTTAGGGTGGGGCTCTATTGATTAGATAATGAAAATGCATTTATTCTTTGAAAATCTTCTTCTCTGCTTCTGGATATTGAATAAATCATCAGATCTTTTGTCAGAAATAAGGAAAAGATATTTTAAAATATATTTACAGCATTTATTACATTTTTACATCAATATTTTTTCTTTATTTTGTTTGATATAATAAAAGTTAAAAGTAAAAAGTCTATGTTATTTCACTGTGTGCTGCTAAGGATGGCGCTGTGGCCCGTAATGGCGGCACTTCCGTAGGATGGCGGTGTGGCCCGTAATGGCGACAATGCCTCGTCTGGTCCTTCCTGACTGTATATATACTTGGATCCCTCCTTCTAACCATTACAAATACTAGGACTACTAGATCTATTGAATGTTTAAAATAAAAACATATTGTAATTGTTTGTTAAATTATGTACATATACTTCATACTTCATATACAATACTTAATATGCATATTTTCCTATACATATTTTTACTCATACTTTGTACTCAACATATATTTACACTTTAGACATGCCTATTTTACGAAGAATTTATATTGCAAGTTTTATTCTTACTACTGTACAAACATATATTACATGTTCAATGCTACTGACGCATTGTTACTACTTTGAACACACTTCGAGTACAGTATTACTACTTACTTACTACAATGCTTATGACGCATCATTACTACTGAATATAAGTACATTATATACACAATTCAACAATATGTTTACTTCAAACAACTTTACCAAAAAATGTACTGCAGCGAAGTAACTTGGCAGAATTTGCAGATATACTGTTACTTAAAATAAACATTAAACTGAAATACTCTTACCTCAGAAGTGAGTAGGATTTCTGGTACATATGAAGATAAATAACAATGAAAGACGTGGTATAAACTGGCAAAGGAACAACGTGTCCTTCTCTGGTGCCTGCTACGCCCAAACTGACCAGCACGAGCTATTTAAAAACCTAACCCGTCCAGTGAGTTTAAACCTTCTAAATATAGGACTATGGACAAACGTTTGGGATTTAAAATACTAATTACAAGGGTAAAATACTATGAAACAACGTTTGGACATTAAATGTGACACTAACTAAGCACATAGTTATGATGAGCAAGAGTGCCTCTTCCAAAATTGTGAATTTTATGGCCAAAGGGTCAGGGGTTCTGGTGTTAGGGCGGGGCTCTATTGATTATATAGTGAAAATACATAATTTCTTCAAAATCTTCTCTGCTCCTGGGTTTTATACCAATGATCCAAGTATATATATTTATGATGAAGAAAGGTGCATCTAGCAAAATATTTATTTTTTATGCCCCCCTGGGTCGGGGGGGGGGGGAGGTTACATTGTCTGAAAATAAATAATGTTTTGAAATCTGCTCTTCGGTATTAATCAACCATTTTATGATAAAATTTGCAAAATTTTGAAATATATGGCCCCCCAGGGTCAGTGGTTCCTTTGGGGGTTAGGTGCAAAACTGGTTATAAATGGAAGTGCATTTTCTATTTGTTACTCTGATCTACCTCTGGGTATTAAGTAAGTAGAGTTATGCACTCCTACATGCTAAGCTTATAATTATGATAAGCAATGGTGCCTCTTTCAAAATTGTGAATTGTGAATTTCATGGCCTCTGGTTTAAAACACGAACCAAAGTTAATTGTTTGAAAGTTGTTACACAATACTCAGGTGACCTATAAGGCCCGTGGGCCTCTTGTATTGAAATGTGGTATTGCCATGGTTACTAAAATCAAAAGTCTGGTAAAATTTCTATCAAAAGGCTACTCCGCCAACAGTTTTTAGAGACTGAACCAAAGACAAACACTGATTTTTGCTGCTGCATAATTTCAAGTGCAAGTGTTATTTTTCTCTTCTTTTGTTATAAAATACAAACCAGTAGAGCTACAGTTTCATTGGAGACTTCTTTTTAAAGAACCGACTGTTTTTGATATCAGTAACATGAGTAAGTCGACTTTGTTTTTAAATCAATTCATCATCACGAATGATTTATATAGAGTAAAAAGGGTCGTTTATAATGTAGGTAATCGAATGGACAAAACATTCAATGTTTAGCATAACGTAGACCCATTAGAAATCACCTTATGAAATTATTTTCCAGCTTCCCTGAATTAGTTCTCCTGATGTTTTCCATGTTATTAGGAAGCAATATTCATGGAAAGAACTCGCACCGCATTTTTCTGAAATACAATGTTGTGATATCAATTTAAAAATTATAAAAATACATTTGCATGTGATGCAATAAGCAAAGTGTATTGAAATTCTTATTTTTTAGGGAGAATGTGTTGAAATGCAGAGTCAATATGCGCTAGACATTGGAAAGTGGAAAACGGCATACTGTTATCGTTATAAAGGTTATATCTGTGAAACACTAAAAGGTACAGGTACTGGGTTATATTGTTAGTGTGATAATAACTAATTTTATATCAGATGACTTTTCTTTCTTTTTAAAAAAATAATTTTAGTTAATTAAGATTCTTCATTGATTTGTTTCCTTTTCATCGTTTTTTAAAGAAAAATATATCATGGTATTCACTTTTTCCCGGTACAAAAATACTAGTACCAATGGTAACAAAAAATAACACTTTCGAAATTTGATAAGATGATTAGATGTGTATAGAATAAAAACAAATATTTCATGTTCATCCTATAGATCCCTCTATTGCGACGCAAATTACGACACAGTGCCCCCCAAACTACGCACAGAACAGACAAAGTTGTTACCGATTCTTCAATGACATCAGACTGGACTGGAAATCAGCTGATCATCACTGCAGACTTGACAATGGAACACTAGCGACCATTTCCACTGTTTATGAATTTGGCTACATTCAAGCCATTGCACTACAATTTAATATGGCTACATTTTGGATTGGATTAAGAAAATCAAATGTACATTTTTGTTTATCGAACCTCGACATATCGCTCTTTCTCTTTCATATTTCACAGAGCAAATGCATTCCAATTTTGAAACACTTAAATTACTGACATCACTCATTATTTTTCTATATTTAGAATTCAAACCTGTATCAATGGAGTAATGGTCTACCCTACCTTTACACTCACTGGAATCAGTCGGAACCCTCTCAGAGACCAGGCGAGGAATGCGTCTTATCACATGACAACAAATGGCAGGACAGCTCCTGTAAAATTAACCTTCCCTATTTGTGTGAAAAGAATTTAGGTAGCTTAATTTCATTTATCTGTAATATTTAAACATTCTGCCAGCATAAAAACAAATTCTTTGAAGTGAAATATTCTTGCGAAAATATTTTACATTAATGTCTTTAATTGCCTATAACAAGTTCATTTTTGATAAATATTTAATTACTACATATTGTAGATATTAGTTTTTTTCTATTAAATGTCCATTGTTTATTTATAAGTATGTGAGAAAACAAATGATCAAAGTGCTGTCTTTAACCTTGTTTTACAGTTTCTTTTTCAGAGTTCAACTTCGCAGATTTATAAAATAAAAACAGGTGGCTCTAATTTTTAATTAGTTTCATACGCAATATTGTCATAAACATACGAAAAACATTTCAAGATAATATTTCAGAATTTGTCTTATATCTTACGTCGGGAATTTAAGAAGTTTTCTTTGTTTTCATTAATTTTTTTCTTGGAATTTTTTTTATCAGAGAAAAATATTATGCTCTGATAAATGTTAATTTAGAAACAAGTAAAGACTCAAGATGTAATTTTAAAAAAACCGAATCTTAAAGTTTTAGTGTTAGGTATGTATATATAACCGTTTTACAAGATATTGACTTTTTAAAAAAATTCAAGTTGTTAAATCTGACGAATAAATGAATGTGATATATATCAGAATATAGCGTAAAGAATGTCGGACATAGAAACATAGTTTTAACCTGAAAAAACAAAAGTAGTAAGTAACCTTCAGAAAAAAAATGTCGACATTTATTTTTTCTGATAAAAGTATGTTGTGTAACAGTTGTTGACAAATCATATGTATTAAAATCTGTTTGGGCAACGTATATGGCCTATCTTATCTTGTCTAATAAAAAGTCACCGAAAATTGTTTTCTTCTGCAAGATTTTAAAATCTAATGGGATCAAGTCTACAATTACATTTGTCGACGTCACAGTTATCATTTAAACGAGGTCATGAATTTTGTTTTAGGAAAACTGCCATTGTCATCGCCTATTGAATGTCCAAAAACAGGCATGCCTTTGAATGGAGCATGTTATTACATAGAATTAAAGCAGAAAGGATCATGGACGGACGCCCAGCATATGTGCCAAAATCTTGGCATGACTCTTGCTTCAATCCATTCAACCGTCGAGATGGAACACATAAGAGAGTTTGCAATCCGTCAGGGTGCGACAAGCGCTTTTTGGATTGGACTTTCAAGAAGAAGATTGCCATTAGATCTAATCGGGAAAGGTTAATCTTGGCCGCAATGAATTATCATTTTTAAAAAGTTGTGTGTAAATTACTGTTCAAAAATAATCTGCTTAATACTTGAAGTTAAAGTATATACATAAAGCTTATTTAACCATACTTCCCATTTAAACATTTTATAATCTAAATTGATTAAAAAACTTACTGAGTAAACCCCCCCCCCCCCCAAATGTATCAATACGTCTTTGGTTGAAAGCTACTTGGGCTTTTTTTAGTTAAGATGTTGTTGTAAATTTTGTGTATACCGCCATATATTCTTAAAATACCAGGGTGCCTGAGTCTACACGTTGCAGTTGGCTTGTCCCATGGCAAATTTCAATTAATATTCATGGCCTGTCTGTTGCGACGCCTATCAAAAAATTAAAAATATTGATTGTTTTTCTTATCTCTCAACTAATTACATTAAGCCAACTTGTACTAAGCAAGTGCATTATTTTTGAGGTTTCAACTGAATCCTGTTTGCTTACATTATCTTACTATGTATGAAAACTTTAATTTGTGCTTCTCAGCGAGAGAAGCAAGCCCTAACTAACCTATCAAATGTAATTTGCCAGGGGACAAATGGAAACGCGTTGACTAAGGACCACTGATCGGTGAATTCAAAATTAATCACATGACAGTTTATACAGTAATGTTTCATATTTTTAGTAAACTTCTATTGGTCAGACAAAAGTAGCGTCGATTATACTAACTGGAATACCAATGAACCCAGTGACAGTCTTTTCAGCCAAAACGAAGAGTGTGTGGAAATGGCTACTACCGGCACTTGGAATGATGTTTCTTGTAGATCGAGTCGAGGATTTGTTTGCAGGGATGAAGGTAATAATTTGACTTTTTATAGAGTTTGGGAACTGTTATGGGATGAGCTGATCGGACGTATGCTAGCTTGTCGTCCTTTCCTGCAAGAATTAGATGTTCTTTCGTGAGGTTTAAAATTAGAGCTTAACGAGGCCCAATCTACTTGATCTGCGCATACGTTTTAATGCAGCGTCGACTCAGGCACGTCACAATACCCTTGACTGCCGTCACAATTGAACACAATAACGCCACAGTTAAAATGACGTCAAATTGCGCTAAAATGTTTCGCTGATCTTGTTTACCTGGTACTAGTAGCTCTATAGACTACGCATTGAAAGCTGGCATTTTTATTATTATTTTTTTTAAATATTTAAATTAATAAACAACTTTGGAACCTAATCAATTTTGAGGGATTAATTGTTTGGTACATATTCACTAATTTTATCCTTTTTTATTTCAATTTGTTAGTTTAAAAAAGCAAACACTGCAACTAAAAGTAAACGATTTTAGTCTTTCTCTTTGAATATGTTGAAGTGTTTATACACACTCTTTTTATTGCGGATTTAAATATGCATGGATGATCTTCAGTTTTAAAAAATAAAATAAGTCTATATGTAATTTATATTGAACCCCCGAAAAAAATTATTTTTCTATATATTACATGATATTCGTAAAAATCGCAATTTTGTTGCCTTTACCCCCCTCCCCTCCCCCCTTCCCCACGTAAAACAAAGTCGCGTGTTAAGAGAAAAATAAAGCATGGCGAGAAAATTATTTCATTATGATAAATCTAAGAATTATTATTTTTTAGTAACTAATACAGTATTACAATCGTTTGTTGGCGGTTTATTAACCCATTGCGACCTATAAAATACGTAGTTGGATAGAATAAATCCAAATTTTGTCTTTTTACATGCCTCCTTTTCACTGCAATAAAGGCTACC